>NW_022170596.1:22885409-22922761 GCF_008802855.1 Photinus pyralis | reverse complement strand
CCAACCCACTATACATTTACAAATATCCATGTCCGAACCCAGATTCGAACCAGGGACCATTAGGACCACAGTTCAGCTTTAACTGAACTGCACCACACGGGCCACGAACAATCCAGCGAATTCATACGATCACACAAGGTTTTGGTAAGATTGGGTGTTAAGTCAGGAAGTCAAAATGGCTTTCAGTGCCGGTATGTTAAAAGCTCCTCTTTCTGGTTGTTTTCTGGTTTATGTATCATTTCAGAAGGAAGTGGGAGTAAATGGTGGGAATACTTGTGTCAACTTTTATCCTTGAATCCATGCGCCAAAGCTACCGCCCTCTCAGCCTCTTAGCTAAATCGACATTTTTTCTTTCTTCCACGGCCTTGCATGGTTAATGGAGAAAATGGTTTGTTTTAGGCCAATCGTGTTGGCGAGGGAGATTATTTTTCCGTTTTATGTCATTGCAAAATCAGGAACCTTGCTTCATCATGCTTGCCTACTGTGTCGCAATATACAAGTCATCAGAGAATCGAGAACCAACCAAGCAAGTGCTCAGCTACAAGTTCCACCAACCACAACGGGCATTACAAGGGGCTAACCCACACGAAGCAAGCCGTAAAATAGAAATACGAATTTCAATTAATCAATAATTCAAAGGATTCATTTTCATTTGTGACGTTTTTATGTCTGAAACTCACAGAGCCGATGTTAATTGTAAGTTACACCTCAAAATATGGTAGAAACACTTTCTGAGAGATAAATATAGCACGTGGTGCAAGAGGAAGTACATTAAAAATTCGGCATCCATTCCATTAAAACTACTATATTTTGAAATCAGCATAAATTTATACGAAGGACATCAACCTAAAAGAGCTACCGGTGTTCTATACAATCAAGGATATAAAAAGTTCATCGCCCAACACAATTGTAAAGGATTGGTTTCAGTAAACTATTATTTATCTTGTCGTGATTTATAAATATTGTCAAGTCTTTATGCATATTTAGATAAATGGTCAGCCTCAGCACTGAGCTGTAGGATTGGTTTTTAGTCATGCACTTCTGTTTATACAACTTAACATCTTAATGAAAACTGACACGACCTATCATCAACGTAAAGCTTCTTTATCCTTATAAAAAGTTTGTTATTTTAACATTAAAAGTTTTTATTGTGCGAGTCTATTGTATTTGCGTAGCTAATAATCGTATGTCGTGACAGTCCGTTTTGCGTTTATCTAGTCATTTATACTACTCTAGTGTGTGTTATTATTGTCCTGATTAACACAGTCGAGTGCTAGGTTTAATATTGATTTTACAATTACGCTTTAGGAACTCATTAATACGTTTATAATTTATGGTGGGCCGGCGACATTCAAATCCGGCCTTTACTTCATTTCGAATATGACACTTTTATTTTTATTGTTTTACGTTGGAAGCAATGCGTGCTAGTAAGTAACTAAGGTATTGATTGGCAAAGATTTGCAGCACTAACGAACACGAGCTGTCATAAATTTAATTTCTAAGGCGTCCTAATTATGCCGTTTCAATTTTATGGTCCTACGAAGTTTCTTCAGTATTGCCATAGTGTAAAGAAGGTATTGGCATATTGCGACGAAATACACCAAAAGAACGTGCATCTATGCGACAGGTTACAGTGAGAGGCTGAGCCGTCGGTACCTTACAACGATATCTATAACGTAGATTCATTCCATTTTCGCGGATTTGCCTTAAATACATTTTAACGGCCTTTTGCGGGCTATAACAGTAAAATGAGATGAAATCTCTTGCACCGACTAAGTCAGGATTTATGACTTGGAATACATTTCAACGTCATTTTATAAGCCATTTACCTTTGACCAGAAACTTCTGGTTGATCGTACACGAGCGTGTAGGTACAATTCTTATTTCATTTTTAGTGCTTTTTGGTTTAGACATCGATCGTTGTTTTTCCACTAGCAATTTCAACCAGTTGGCGTCAGGAGCTTTTTTTTAATGTTTCTATCTCTGTACGTATCCATTGCACTCAGCTGAAATGGGTGCGTGAAGATATTGGAAGCACTAATAAAACGACACGTGACAATCGTGGGTGCTTCGTTAATGCTTGATTTTGCACAAAAAAGTAACACAGCACGTCCACATCTTTTTTCTTTTTGGGACAGGATACTGATTTTTTTTAATTTGTTAAAAAAAAGTCGATTGTGCTTCGTTTCAAGTTCAAATTATCTACTAGTAATAAGAAAAAGTGCCACACCAATCGTTAGTGGTTTGCCAGTGCTTCACTGGGTATGTAAAAGTAACGCGAAACGTCCACGCCTTTTAGCGCATGGGACTACATGATCTGGAGTCGGCGACATCTGGGCGCCATCCCCGAGCGTGGTGATTTTTTAGATTTTTCCAATCTTCTGCTACAGTTTTGGTCCGATTGTTTTCAGATTGGTGTCGTCGGAAAGATATTGTAAACGCACACAACTCCTGCGTGACGACGGAATTCTTTTACTTCCCTGGAGGCGAAATTGACCACCTTTTGCAAGGCAGGGTTAGTCGGATTTGGGCATCCAAAAATTGTTTAGAGCTCGCAGCGCGGTCTCTCTTTCTCGTGTTGCCAATAAAAGCTTGAGCTATGAGAAGTGCCCCACAAATTGAGCACTATTTTGTGGAGGGTTTTTAGCGAAATCCACCAAAATGCGATTTACGGGTAAACGGGACGTCGAAAGCGGGTACCGACAAAGGGAATGTGGTTGCCCCCGACAAGATCTGACTGATGAGTGATGATGGGGTTAAAACCTGAAAATTGAATTGAGGGTGAACGGGACGGGCTCTCTTACAAGCCCAATGATGTGAAAGTGATAGTTGACCATCCAGTGTCGTGTGAGGACCCCTGTGATCTTCATAATCTGCCTTTTATTCAGTTTTAGAAGCGTAGAAACTTGCCAAAGGGCCCCGGTTAATAAGGCCCTGAACTGTTCAGTTGCTTGTTGCCACTGAGCATGGAATTGACTTGTCATCCAGACTTTAATGTGGGCTCAGAGAACAAAAAGAGCCTAGAATAGGCTAGACCCCATCACTGCCTTCACGACGCAGCTCGTATGCCCCTTCGTTGCCCTCTATTTCGAAGTGCGCTATCATCCAGATGAAGCTTACCCTATAAGACTCACCTAATCTATCTAGAGTTCGCCTGCAATCAAGTGCCGTAGCCGATCGGAACCTCTCCGCTGACAGGACCCTCAGCGCCGCCTGACTGCCCCTGCATGTGCATATATGCTAATTACCGTAACCTCTACCTCTAACTTGATTTCGTTATTCAATGCCTCTACGGAGGTTCACCTGTACAGTGTACACAGGTCATGATGGTAAACATCTTTTCCTGAAACACGGTGCTATGCTGACCAAGGGACGAGGACCTGTCTGTAACCCACACGAGCACCTCAAGTTTAAGCAACGGATAATCTCGGCCCATGCTCAAGGCTGCCTAGATCCTTCCACTCGTCCCAATAGGTTAGCCGTATGGAAGTCTTCCGAGCCTCTGCCTCCATAGCTAAGTGTAAAGGCTCTAGTCCCAGATGTTCCTCCATGGCCAAAGCTAGCGTGGTTTTTATGGAACTATCGGACTATCGGACTCCTAGACGAGTCTCTGTACCTTACCTAGCTGTTTGTTATAGGTTGCCCTGCGCATGACAGGCCACCATAAATGTGCACCATACAGTATTATTGGCCTTATCACTACAGTGTACAGCTCTAGGTACAGGTAATATACCAGTGGAGGGTTCAAGCCTCATGTACAGCCAAAAGCCCGGCGAATTTTTATTAATTCGCTCAATGTTGTCCTCTCCAGGTGGGAGTGACTCCCAAATACTTCACAGACATAGTGAGAACCAGTTGACGTCATCGGAGAGCGAGTTCATCAAGATCTTCTTTCTTTCTATTCGTAAATGAGACCACCTCGTCCGTGTTAACGGAGAGACCATGACTACTGCACTGCCTATCTACCTGTTCAGCCTCCTGCATGAGCTCTTTCACGGTGTTTGGAAACTTATGGCGATCGCGAGACATGCCTCGCCCGTGTATGTCTGCCGCATGGAAGCCTGAGTGCTCCCACTTTTTGCACCGGGTTTTTTAAAATGATCTTACGGAGTTTTTGTACTTCAGTAAGATCCTCTAGGACAGAAGGTCCTCCATGATCCTCTTTTAGACCTGCGCTGAGCGATCCTGAGATCTTGCCAGTCCGCTATTAAAGAGCCTGCGATCCTACTTACGAATCTTTTATAAGTCTCAGTTTCATCAAGGTGTTCTCTTCGTTTCTCAAAAGATCCGCAGTTTACAGCTATCCTCATTAGACGCTGTTAAGGCGGCACTTACTAATGCGGTCGCCACCTGCCCTGTTTTCCGACAGACAGACCAACCACTCTGACAGTTTCGCTACATGTCCCATTCAGTGAAGCGGGGATTTCGAAATCGACAGGGCCCAAAGTCGGATGCCAGATTTAGTTATAAAAGAACGTGCAGTGGTCCGAAAGAGACGGTTGATCAAACACCCACCAACTCGGGATCATGTGAGCTATTGAAAATGAGCTCAACGTCGGATCAACAACATCCTGCCTCCGTGCTGTGCTGTGCACCTCGATTCAAATCAGTTGCTTCCAAGTACTTCAAAACATGGTGTGCGTTTGCATCACAACCTACCACAATAGGGGGCCCACCATTTCCACAGTACTCTCCCAACTCCGTGCTTCTTCACTTTCAGAGACGCGACATCTAACAGGAGGGACGGTCCTCTCCAACAAGTTCAAGGTCCGCTGGGCCTCGCATTCGGCCGCAATGGCACCCTGTGAAAACTAGGAACCCTGCCAGTCGAGGGAAGGGCCTCCCCTCCATCTTGTCAACAACTGTAGTTCCACCGCCAGGTTCTTGAATAAGGTCCTGCGTTGGAACCACCCCCTCTTTCGATAGCCTGCCCCGTTATTATCGTCCTTGTAGTGCACAAATGCGGTCTCACGTGGACAGAGCCGTTTGCTCAGGGCTTAACTGCCAGCCCCTTCTCGAAGGAGAGAAGCCACCACTCGGAGGTCACCCGGTATCAGAGGGGCACCGTTATCGACACTCCACCCCAGTTTCACGCAGTCCTCGACATGCTCGCTAACACCTTAACTTGGGAGATTGGTCTGCGGCGACGAACTTCTTCGGTACAAGTCTGAGTTTTAGTACCGACCAGCCACTTATAAACTTCACTACCCACACCGAAGCACGAGTCACTTTACGATCATTCAGGGTGTCTATGTGGCTGTCGACTCCGATACCGATGCTCTGATTAGTAGATATGATATTCAATTTTATACGTTTATTTTCAACTTAAACTTTATGGTTACAATCGACTTGCTTTCGAATCTGCAGTTACATGTTACCGGCAACCCGGTAAAGTGTGAATTACTTCCTCTTGCTTGTTCCTTTTATATTTTACTTATATTTTAATTTTATCATTTCATTTCGGACAAATTTGTGCTGGTTTAGGATAGTTGAAAAAAGTCAGGTGCATCTGCCGGTAAGGCCAAAGATTTTGTTTATATAAATCAAAGATCATATCACTGCAGCTGTCAGTGAGGCCCAAAGTTGAGCTTTCAAATTTTGGTTCTGTAAATCACGTGCCATTTCAACTCTTAATAGAAGTTCGCGTTTCCGTGGCCAATGGGTTCTGAGTACTGCCACTTATTCGTGCGCCCGTAGTAAATCGAAAGTTGTTATAATACCTCATCACATCCAGCGTCATACTCGCTGTGAAACAAAATGGCATACGAAGCCAAAAAAATCTGGCCCAAAAGATTGAGAGTCGGTGATGTCGTTGCGACGCTTCGGGTAGTTTTTTCTTATAGAAAATGCCATTTGATTATTCTGGAACTTTTTCCTAATTTCCGAGAGTCCATGGGACATTTATTGTAAAATGTTTGTGTGGATTGTAATTGTAAATAAAAAGAATTCATTTCCTAAATGGTAATTAAGGAATAAACCTATCTTATATCGTGTCTTTGTGCTACTTCAAACAAAAGAACTGGTAGACGACGATAACTAAAATTCTACGTTAAAATAGTAAAAGACGCAATCTAGGGTCCTAACATTTTCATCTAGGAAGACTGAGGCTAGGAGAAGCTGAGTGGTTTAATAATAAATAACCAATCAATGCATTTACCCTCCGATTTATACTTCACGTTAATGAATCGCCTTATACTTACACACATTTTCAAATTGGAAAACCGGCATAACGTTTATTGGCAACAAAAATTTAAGCTCAAGTCGAGGGCACAGGCAAGACACGTGTGAACAATAACCCCTTTGTCGTTGACGTTGTGGCTTTGGTGAATTTGGGATAATTATCTACTACTTTGCAAAGGAAAAGTACGCGCTTTGCTTGAATTGTAAATGAGCATTTTTGGACCGTAGAAAACGTAACCTCGACATTAAAAAGCGTGCAGTGGACAGCAAAAATTACCGTGTCAAATAAAATACTTACCTGATGGTAAGTAAAAGCGGTGACAACCTTATGCATCCGACAGACTCACTTTACCTTTGCTAAACTTAATTTACATTATTCCCTTTTTGTTACTTTTGTTTCATTACATAAAGTTGGTGATATTTAGGATTTCATCATCATGCCTCTTACATACCTACGTTTGTGGGTTTATTATGCAACCAAAAACGTTCTGGGCAATATTAATTTCATTCATTTGCTTGGACACCTCAATTAACATTTAAAATCTTCCGTGAGACGTGTGAAACTACTTGTATAGAAAAATAGCAATCTTTTACCCCTTATGATTATAAAGGCACCCAGTGGAAGTCATAATTTCGTAGGAAATGTTGTTCTCGAGCCAACTGTATAACAAACGTTTACATCTGCACTAAAATTGCATTTTTTATCACTCGGCAATCATATCCGAATCCATTAAAAATGAGCAAAACACGTTCGCTAAAAGATCGTATTAACGATAAAAAGCTAAAAAAGACCGGGATGGAATTTGTTACTTATTTGCCATCTAAATGTATATTGTGTAACTTTTTTATTTCAAAATACTTTAATTACCTAAAGGAGATTTCACTTAAGGCATTGTTTTCTTTATAAACAGCCTCTTTTATTATTTCTCCTGGGAATCATTTATATCTCAAAGAATTATAAAGCTGCGTTTCAGAAATTCTTTAAGACTCTCTACAGTGACATGGAGGGTGAATTTTAATAGAGGTGCTGGACCGTATCGAAAATTTTATTTAGCGTAAAATGTAACTAATCCGTCCCAGATGATTAAATTTCTCGTTTAGAAGTTAGGGCAACCTCTCTTGGATTAAGTCGATACATTTTGGTGATCTAAGAGATGGGGTATTTTATAACCTGCGCAATTTTATAGACTATAAATTTTAAGGCGTTGTTTCATATAACACTTCGCTGCAACTGTTTCTTGCTGCAGTCCTTAATTACGTGTACAACCTAGTATAGTAACACCTCCTATTGTTAGTAAATTATCAGTGTACAACGGCTTTCCTTATTTCGTGCTATTTTTACTTCGTTCTACCTTTCCATTTCCAGACTAGAATATTATGAATCGCTATTTAATCTTATAATTAAAAACGTAGATAAATTATAATTAAAAAGGTAGATTAATTATACGACGTGCAATTAATAAAATTGGAAAACGCAAGGTCTGAGGAGCCCCAAACATTATGTCTCAGTGACAAAGTCAACAGCGATAAACTACGTTACAACCTAACCACAACGCTCAACCATACTTCGGGGAGTAGAAGTCTAAATCTTTCACAAGAAACTAAAGACTTGCCCTTTTCTAATTAAATTACTGTAGCAGACGTAAATTTTCCCCTTCAAAAGTTACGAATAAGCACTTATTTTGGAAACGGGCCATTTTCAATCAATGGGCCAGTAAAAACTATAGGTTGGGATATTATACATGTTATTATGGAATTTTACACTCATGGCTACTTTTCATTCTTGACAGTTTAGTTACTTGGTCAATACTTAGGTTAAGGTACTACTGAGTAACTAACTCGCTAAGTTAGTACACATTTCATAATCAAAACTCTAGCAAGAATCAGAACATGTTCACTGTTACTGTGTAATAGGAATAGTACCGGGTGGTAGTTGGGAATGGGGAGAGTTATTTGAAAATGGAATACATATAAAGTCGTACAAACACCAGACATGTCTCCAAAAGTTGGAAGTAATGTGGTGGAGCAATTTGCGGGTATGGAGTTCTCAAGTATTTGTAATTTAGATTAAAAGTGGTATGGATGAAAATGAGCTCATGGAAGTTCTAGAAGAACATCTTTGTGACCAACGAAACAAAGTTCTTCTTGAATTTTGTATTCCTATGCAAAATGAGTGTTCTTGGTAGACGTAGTTATTGTGAAAAGATCCAATAGTGACCCATGAGTCACAGTGTGGACATTTTTTTTATTTTTAATTTTTAGGTACTTCTGTATTTCTTAGTACTATATACAAATGAAGTAATTCAGTGAATAATAAGAAATACGTCCTATGTATTACATGCACCTACTATTCTAAAAATTTGTTAATGGAATAGGGTTCCATGTATAAAAATTGTTTTAACCTTCTTTTAAACGTGAATATCCCTAATCAGTTTAATACTTTCTGGAAGATGGTTGTAGAATTTTATAGAATTGTAGTAGGTGCTCCTCCTAAACAATGACAGGTGGTATTCAGGTATTCCATAACTTATTTTATTTCTCGTGAGGTAATGATGGTTTAGGGAATTAGTCCTAAAGTATTGCGAATTTTTAAATAAAAATAATATTATACATTCATATACCGGGTGATGCACGGTAAGTAGGAACTTAGGGATTTATCATGGGGCCCTCCTGTACATTTTACAGAAAAAACTGTAGAGTTTAAAGTTGTTCAGAATTAAAAGGTGCATACAAAGCTGTTTTTACATGTTTTATTAAGTGTTTGGTATACCCGCAAATTTAAAAATAAATTTCTGTTATTAGTATATCAATTCATAAAACAACAAAAGTCATGGCTAATGTTTGTTCATAGTGTAACGAACTCGGTAACGAAGCACCCAGAATTTCTGAGTGGAGTTTGCCGTTTACGAAGACCACCCTGTATAGTAACGATTGGTTTGGGCTTTGTTACATAGAAAACCGTAATTTCGAGAACTTTTCGCGATGTCATGGAGATAAGGAGATACCGTAATTAATTAGTTCGCCTACGACCGTTCCTGTTGTAATTTTGGAATTATTTTTGTAACCACCGAACCGAAGGCTCTCATCCTGGCGAAGATGGACAATTAATAATCTTTGGTTTCAGCGCCGTTAATTGTTTATAGGCCGTTTTAGTTCCCTCTAATAAGTAAAAGCAAGAATAGAACAAGTTCCGCAGCGAGTTGTTTGCTCGTTATCATTTGGCGGCGTGCCTGCAAGAATGAGATAATCGCCATCCGGCTTTGTGACCCAAAACGTATAATTAACATAAAGTTAATTGATGTAAAGAGTTCATGAGTTTCCATTTGGCCTTTTTAGTATGTATAATTAGCATACACTAATTAAATAAGTTACAGTAAAGAAGCACCTACCGAGAAGATTTTGGTGTCAAATTTGGCGCGCTTAATTAACGAATCGATTGCCAGATGTTCGGGAATTTTAGCACGAACAGGAGCCGAATAATTAATTAAAAATCCAATTGAGTGGTTTCGATTTCGTATTGAATGCGCGACGAATTGGAATTTTCCTGTTCCACTTCTACCAGATTGGGTTTTCTGTAAAAGGAAAACGCTCAATTTTGGGAGGATCTTTTTGGGTTCTTCTTACTGTAAGTATGTCCGTAATCTCTTTTGCCTTTCTGCGTACCGTAATTTAGATCTTTTTGCGTTCTGCTTGCAGTAAGTCCGTAGTAGCTTTTGCCATTTTTTGCGTGTCTTTTTATTTGCTTTTTCTTACCGCGGTTTAATTTCCCAAGGTAAGCCAATTTTTTTTTCATAAGGGGGAAATGTTTTTACCCGTTCTCCCGAATTTGCCCGATATAACTACCGCCACTTTAACTGTGACTAATTACTTTTCTTCCGCTAGGGAATTTGCCGATAGGCCATATTTTGTTTTAGGGTTCCAAGCAGTACCGCCGCCATTTGGTGGACCTGGCCGCCGAATTCCTGGTATTAACATCTTCGATTGATACTACCGAAACCGCCCGTCCGTCCGTGATTAGTGCCGACATCGTCCAGGCGCGAGATTTTCGTCTGGTGGCGCTCGAGTCCGTCCGTACGTCCGTCCGCCCCTGTACCGCCGTTTCGCCGTTTTCTACCGCCGACTCAAACAATAATAATTATACTAATTGGTTTTTATTTCCTCAAGCTCACTGGATATGCGCGAGCATCACAAGTTAGTTGCAATAGCCGCTTTATAATTTGTTTGTTTTGTTTATTGAATTGTTAAGAATTTAGGCGTTATAGGAAACGAACATCTGGAAATTATTTGTGTCATATTTTTAGAAGTTTATCTTATGTGTTTCTTCGGTCATAGATAAGGGTTGCGCTTATCGCTAGATATTAATTAATTTTGTAAACAGATGTTGTGTTATCGCAGGTGTGCGTTTAGATAAGAGAATTTTGTTTATTTGAACTAAAGAATTAGGAAGTGGAATCGAAGGTGGGCTAAGAGAAGAAAATGTTTGAAAAAGAAAAGCAAATGTTTTTTTGTACTCATCGAATGGAAAGATAATGTTTCCAAGCATCCTCGATGCACGGGAAAACGACTTTCCCGCATCGCGGTGTTTTTTAGTTTCCGCTGGAGAGAAGGGGTTATGCGCGTTCTTCGGTTGGTAGTACTTATTGAAGTCAACGAACGTCATGTCAATGGTTAACTGTCATCTGCTGTAAAATCAATTAAACCGTTGGTTAAGGTTATTTAGTGCGATTAATCGGAAACAGACGTACACTAAGTTTTACGTAAATATATAAACAAGAACTTATAACGCAATCAAATTATTGTTCAGAATTGGAACTCAAGAAAAAGTAAAATTTATTGTTAAAACGTCTTAAAATGTGACCAGTGATATTCTGCAACTATTCGCATATGCAGTTTAAGAAAGCACATATTAACACAAAGCTTCCAAGGATTTTAAATGTAACGAGTGTATTTACGCAACTCAAGATAAATCAAATTTGAGAACACATTTGTTCACACATGTCTTCTGGGAATATTAAATACGATCAGTACACTTACGCGACCAATAAGAGCACTCTTTTCAAAGCATATTTGTTAACATTGAAGACTTCCAAGGATATTCAGTGCAAACAATGCAATGCCGTGACCAGTGGTAGCACTCATTGCAAAGGCAAAATATGTATTAACCAAAGATGTGGAAGTTTTAAATGTGACCAGTGCAATTAAAAGTGGGTAGGTAGTTACAAAATTATGTTACCAACCAAACATATGATTGTGTTACCAACTCATGATTAAAAAAAAACTAATTTACAAAACTATTAATTTTGACCTTTTTTACGCAATTCGTTACAAAAAATATTGTACCTAACTCTTTCGGAAAGAATTTTCCCGCATTCGCACTAAATGCAGCACTCCCTACGGTCGTGCTGCAAACAAAGTGCTCATGCGGGAAAATTAACTTACCGAACTATTACGAGGCGGCTTTTTCACCGTGGGCCTTTTCGCCGGAGGCTTCCTACCGTTTATTTAAAGTCGGGGCCGCTGCCGCGAAAAGTATGGTGCATTGAGAGGTTGTGCATACGTGGGAAAATTAAAATAGTTGAGTTTGTGTTACGAAATATTCCTGAGAAGACATCGGTTTAGTGCTTGAGATTGTGAGTTGTGCTGACTGGTTTTTGTATTATTGACAGTATCAAGGTAACTTTATTTAACGTGCTTCAATCGATCGCAATGTTGCGTGGTACTTTGTCTCTTTATTTCTTTGCAACGGCTCTAGTTGTGTATTAATGAATACATTTTGTGTGTTTAATTTAAGAGTCTTGTGTCTTGTGTCAGTTTTAACCCAAATTACGATCCTGAATGTTAAGATATTCATACATTGGTTTTTGTGAGTGACTTATCCGAAATTTTGTTTTAGAGATATTCGTTTTAGCACTGGATATGTCTCACCAGACGATTCATTTTTCCTCTGAGACTACTCTCCTCTGATCCCATTTTCGAGATATTCGTACTTAGTCGGTCAATAATTAAACATTTTAAAAATCTTAAACTACTTACAGTTTTTTAAGAATCCAAATAGTGTGGCCGCACAAGGGGATAAGTACCACCCCCATTCCTTCTTCAGAATTTTGAAAAGCACCGCCAATCACAATTAGACTTGATAACGCCAGATTTGAATGAACACGTCCCCACTTACGCCGAAATAACGCACAATGTTTCGAAACACAGGGATAAAATGCCCCTACATTTTAACACGCAATTTCACGTTTTACAATATTAAATACACAAATTTAAAAACAGATAATACGCAGTTACAACAATACTAAAATGAAAAATAGGTACTGTGATAACAAGTTCAAGTAAAATACACCAGACTTGTGCTTATTCATAAATAATCCTCCAGATTTAAAATTGAAATACTCTCATATACAAGGTGTACCGTCATTACGGACTACAGAAAGTAGTGAATAAACCAATCAACCGGGGAATAAATGTGTAGTGCATAATTGATAAAAATGGACTAGAGTACGTGTTATTCCAAGGGTGTAATTATGAGAACGATTTCACAGATCACGAAATCGTCCTGTTTGCGGTCCCAAAAACTAGCCATTTTCCGTTCTGAGAGTGTGAAACTGGTATAAAAACTCTTTGCAGCCTCTGACGCTTAACTATAATCTTTCATATATTGCTGTCCCCAATCTTTCCATTCCTTCAATTAATAATGGTCTTCTTATGACTAGGTCTACTGAACAGTTTGTCAGATTTGTTGCTCCCCTGAATGACTTCAGGACGACGTCGGTAAGACAGTCGCCTTCATCTTGAAGGTCAGTTTTTCAATATTTACTCAAGGTACATACATCATTCTCCTAATAGGAGATAACCTTTTGGTTTTGGACACTCAAATCTCTTATCTGATGGACAACGAGTAGCGGTACATTTGTATCTCATACAATTTCGTTTATATGACCCACTAAACCCTTTATTTTATAATTTCGACTCTCACTTCACTTTTCAGTTGAAATAAAATGTGTAACATGCTGCCAATTTAAACAATTTCGACATACTTGAAACTGCTAATAACATCAGGAATTAGATTTCACAAATGGCTACACCTCAAATAATTGAATAAGACATAATTATGTGTAATGAGTTATGATAAAGAAGGAATAATTACGAAAGCAGGCCAAGTTTATTAATTTATGGACTGTGGCAACGTAACGTTACGTAAGAGTTTTTGTATAACATTTAAACTAATTTCATAAGCTAAACGCTATACATTTTAAGGCCCGGGGGGTGTTCCTACTTTTGAGAGATTTATTGAATGTTATAAAAATGATTAAGCACCAATAACTTACGTATGTTGTGCTGTCACAATGATTCATCTCCGGAAATAATTCAAGTGTGTACATGTACAAAGATTATAAGCATTATTACCACTCCCATTCATTCAACGAGAAATAAAGGTAATTTTTCTCAACACCTACAAGTTCACCTTTATACATCTGCCTACCTTACTTGGGGTATTTCATTTTTTTGAAGTGTGGCCATAATACTTATTATATCACCCACATGCCGAACGTTAATCACAACTGGTGTTGCATTTTAAAATAATAATTAAAATAACCATTTTAAGATGACTAATTATATGGTTACTAATAATCTCTTAAAAACCTGACATCCCATTACACATGCAGCTTCGCTTCTCAATTCAACCCACCTTTTAACATCATTGATAGATGACGTATTGAAACAGAAACATTTTTTCGGGACATCGAAAAAAATCTTCCACCTGTATGTTGAGCACGCCCACGACTCTCATTTATAAAAGCGGATGCGTACCTTAAATCATCCCGTAGCTCAACTGTATCACTTTTTTAGGGCATAATTATATAAATTAAAATAATTTAACGATAATTTAAAGGCACGGTTCCCTTCTTGCCCTGACCTGAGAAATAAAATATATCAAATATATTGACCAACCCTGCTGTAGTAGAGCACACTTGTAAGGGTGTTACATTCTACAGAGATTTTAATTTGTAGACTGCAGCCTGCTATTTAAATCTAGTGAATGCATTTCTCGAAATAAATAGAGTAAAATGTCTAAGTTTCTGTTATTGTTATTAGTGTGAGTATCCTAGGGCATTATCTACGCGCTTAAAAGTTAATAGATTAGGTCAGTATTTTCGTCCACGATCTTATTTATTGAGTCTATCGATGCCCCCGAGGGCTCTTCGACTGGTATATCGGCCGTTATTGGCGTGACGTGGGTTAGACTGTTCTACCCCCTGGTCATGCACACCACCACACCATAAACTACATCTCCCGCTGTTACCACATCTAAATTCTCTTAAATTTTACCCACAAATGTCTTCCCGACAACTGAAATTAGTTGCGGTCGGTTTATGGCTGTATATTTGTAGATGATTTCCAGTGTGTACATATTTGCCCGGCAATTATCCTGTATTTGCAGTTATTTTGTCATCAATCAAGCTACTCCTTACGCGAAATGGGAAAGAGATTGTTCTCCTTCTCTGCGTTAATATTCGGCAATATTCATATTAGCGATCCTGTGTCGATGCTGGATAATTTTCAAGATGTTGACTTGGTTTTCACTTCTCGGTAGTTTGTACAAATATTGAAAGTGTTGGTGTTCTTTGGAGCTTTACCTACGGTTTCTACTGCCTGGCTCATTTTAATACGCTACAAATCGACATAATTCAGTCACGGGATGTTATGCCCTTCCGCAACAATGAGAAATTCTTAGGTCTAACACACTTTCATTCTCATTTTTACAAGTTTTAGCTTTAATAAGTGAACAATGCATATACATTGGTACGTACATTAAAAAGTTGTGGCAAAGGGTACCAACAGAAGTTTTGCCACCTAAAGAAACTTTTACTAGACGATCCAGAATGTTTTCAGACATAGAGGTAGGAGGTAGCACGTTTAATTAAATTTGGGGGTGTCTTACTTTTAAAAAACTTGGAAGAAATCAAGGAAAAACTCTATATAACTCTATAGACAACGTAATTTAGTCAACTTTGAGACCTGCAACACAAGTTGCGGATAAACGGAAAGAATACACCAAACGCTCACTTGGGGTGAGGAATAATGAATACCTAGTTTTTACTTTGTTTGAAATTACACATGTGTAGAATTGCTTGGCAGAGGAAACTAAATATTTTTTCCAGATAAACGAACTTTAAAAAATCCGATACAACTGAATACCGAACGATCCTCGAGATCTTCACACATACATCATTTTACAATACACCTTAAGGGGTTGATTCTGTCTCACCAGATCAGCATGGCTTTGACTTTTGAATCGGCATTAGTTTGCATGCGCAAATATAAAAGTTGTAATGCGTATGCGCAATGTTTTTTTGCATCTGCATAGTTGCCTGAAGTTTAAGAAATATTTACTAACACAGAAAACCGGACATCCATATGTTCTTTGTAACAAGAGTTATAAAAGAAACCCTTTTTGGAGGTTTATTTGGGTTATTGGGATATTTGTAAATGTATAGTGGGTTGGGTTGGTAGAACAACCTTGGCTGAAACTCCACCCACTCAAAAATAAAGGCAAAATAAATAAATAAAAAATAAAAAATAAATTCGTTATTTTCATAATCAAGAGATCCCAAAAATTTTGTAGCACTCCACCTTGAGGTACCTTCTTAGTTAGTACTTAGTAGTTTTTGAATAGTTATTTACATAAAAGTCCGAAAAATGATACATTACTAGCGAGGAAATATTGAAGTGCGAGTACTTTAATTTCCGAGTCAGGTAATGTCATTTTAATGACGAGTTTTGTATTAAATTTTACCCGAAATCGTATTTTAATATATAATTTCAATTTTTATATAGAACTGCCAGTGATGCGATGTCCTCTTTTGGAAATGTAAGTACAGTACAGGGTGTCCTATTTGCGACACTTATAGGGTATTTCCCAGGGTATTTCCGTAATTGTTAGTTCTATAAAAAAAATATAAGCGTCATATCCTCTTAAAATGGCAAAATCAAAATTTGAAAATATCCAGTCGCTTAACAGCTAATACTGGGGTCGCTGGGGAGAACTTTCAATTTCATAATGGCCCTTTCTTATTTAGAGATACAAGAACATCTTTTTTTTTAAATTGTAGCGAATATTTCAGAAATCCCGATAGACATCGAGACGCCATGAGGGATTAGCGATCGGCGATAAAATTTCATGTTTACTATAATACAGGGTGCACATATTATATGTAAAAAATATTGGGTGGTCGAGGGTATCAAAACAATTACTTTTTCCACATAAACCGAAGGTCCAACGTGTTTCGTTTGGAAGCTACCCTCATATAAGTCTGGCGGCCCGTCTGTGAATAGGTGTTGGGGTATGCCCTTTCCGCTTTTGTAAAAAATTTTTCAAAATTCGTATTACGAAAGGGCCCACCCCTAAATGGGGGAGCCAAAAATTCAGAAATCGACAACATTTGTTATTTGGAGGTTTTTAGATATGAAAATCACGAATCTGAAATTAGTTTTTAAAAATTCAGAAAAAAATGCACTGCAACTCTTGGCAGGAAAACGAAAATGGAGAGAATTGCACGAAATATCATGTCTACATACTTGATGAGAATTGTCGAACCGTTTTTTTTAAATCACTTTTCACACAAAAGTTATACTCATTTGAAAATTAGTCCTTCGAGTCAGAACTACTAGTGAGCCAAAAGTAAAAAGATTTTTTCTTCTCTTTTCTTTAGTATCCCTCTCAACCACTTCTCAACTCGTCCCCCCTGTCCCAACACCTCACTTCTTCTTCTCCCTATGATTTCAACCTCCTTGCAATTCCATAACATGCGTTCTATGTTATCTTTTTCCTCTTCACATATTCTACATTTTCTTTCTTCTTATTAGCTTATTTTTCATTCCCTCTCTCCTCATTTCCACATCTGAATCTCGCCATTATTGGGGATTTACGATAATTCAACCGGTTCGACAGGTTTGGTAGATTATCCTATGGTTACAATTATTGCCACAATTGTTTCTATGGTGTTTTCTACCATAGGTTAATACGGTTGAATTACCGCACATCCCCATTTTAATATTTTTATAGATACCTACCCGGTAGTTCCTAAAGTATTGGTCCTACAGTAAAAAACGTATAGTCATCATTTGTAAAAAAATTTAATGTATATAATTAATGTAGACGATACAAGCAGAAATCAGGAAAAAGTAAAACTTCTACCCTTCCCTGACGACGGCTCGCCTCCATCCGCGGCTAGTTTTAGTATGTTCATGTGAGCACCTCATGGAATTGTACCAACTTTCAGAGCTTCACGAATTATTCGGCCTGATAATTTAATTTTACCAGGCTAGCCATGCAAATTTTTTGTTCAAACATCTAAAAAGTACCTAAAGGGCCTTCGTGCGGTCCCCTTCACAGTTGCATGGAAAATATACTCATATTCGGACTGCCAGATGTAACGCCTCGTTATACGTTGCCGTTTCACAGTGTTGGTGATAGAATTGGCCCCTATGGGACTGATCTATAAAAGGGCCCGATGTTCTCAACTTTTCGGAATCGGTAGTATTTTTCTCTTTTTCTGTTTTGCTGAGTAGGTATTCACTTAATGTAGTGGTTATAGTGATAAATCTTCCTCTGAAGCACTAGTTTACATCTCACTGTTAACTCAAATTAACATTTAATGTATCGAAAAGTAGTCCGCCAAATTGCACTAGCCTTTCTCTGAATTTTAGGTTTATAAAACTGAGAACAGAGTATCAAAAAATGTCTCCCATTAAAATTAATCTTGGTAAAGGATCCTTGATGCGAGAAATAACTACATTTTTTTGAATAAATATGCCTTACAGTAGATAAGCAGGAAAGACCCCTTTTCACAAGAAAACTACTGATCTGAACCTTTGAGGATAGGCACTAGAGAGAGAGAGAGAGAAAAAGAGAGATCGCCTTTTTGATTGTTCATGACTACAGATTTCATTTCTTTTGTTGAAATTTCAATTTTCTAGCATCCAGAAGATTCTCACTGTTATGCAGTGAAAACCAATTTACTCTAAATTGAACTACCACCAAATTTTTTTTGCGGAAATATAATGGTTCAAGTGCAAAAAAACGTTACGGTAACACCTAGACAAATTATCATTTTTGGTGTAGTACAAATATACAATATCCGATTATAGGTGTATAGAAAAACAAAAACACATGAAATATTACAACAGAGTTTGGTTCCAGGTCAGAAATTCATTCTGCAACTTGTCAATATATTCGTAATTTGTTAACAAATAACAAATGCACCTAAGCGATTTTCATGTTTACGTTCGCTATTACCTCGATATATGTTCTTGTTCTAGCGCTGAGTAGTCTGCAGAAGCCCGGTCTCCCATTACTTCTAAATAGTGCGCAAAATGAAGACTTTTATTCTGCTTTTGATTTCGGCATTATCTTATACCACTCAAGCATATGTAAGTATATCTGCACCACTAACAGATTTCAGTTAAATTCCGTTTATTCAGAAATACAACGTGCACTCTGAGTGGACAAAATCGTGGGACTTTTTGGTAAGCCGCTATCGGGAGCAATGCATAAGAGAAACTAACGTGGATCGAAAAACAGCAACAGAGGCGATTTTAGCTATGGAACTGCCTGAAGATTACTCGTACAAATGTTTTATTAAATGCCTATGGGAGAAATGCGGATTTTACGACGTGAAAACAAATACAGTTAATATTGAAAAAATGGTAGTGGATGTGCAAGGAACGACAAAGCAACTTTTGTTGGAATGCATTGAAAGTTACAAGAATGTACCCGATCTATGTGAAAGAGTGTTTTCCATTACAACTTGTGGCATTTCAAAAATGAAAGTCTAATTGAACTCTGTTCATAGAATATTGTACTTATCACATTTTGTACTTGTCTACAAATACAAATATTGAAAAGTAATTAATTGTTATACTGTTATGGTGTAGCAATTGCACACGTGTTGTTTTTTATTTTTTGTATAGACAACATCTGACAGTTTTCTGTTTCAGCTTTTGATCTCAAACCTACCTCTGAGCAGTATACTTGACCTACTCGTCGACTTATCCCTTAACTCTTAACAGGTGCGGTCCTAAATACCCGGACACCATACTCCGCTCGTTTTCGGTCGAACTTTTCCTCCAGGTTCTTAAATTTCCTTCAAGAATCTTTCACATGTGTGGTGTTTATGCTTCGACAGTGGGACTTTACCTACAACAAAAATGAGATAAAAGTTCGGGAGCGAAGATAATGTCCAATTCAGATGTAAGTACAATTCGGCAAGAAAATTTCCTCTGGGGCTGGCGGAACTGTGTTTCTTACTGGGTGAAGGTGTCCATCGTCACCTCTATTCCAACCCCATTGTTTTGGAGGGAGTGATTTCTCCAGCCACTGCTGAACTTGCTGAAATTTTAATTTGGTTTGTTACTTGCCACGTGAAGTGGTCATCTTGTTCTATCCCCTCTTTTTTTGGGCACCGTATTGGTGTTCCGTCGCCTGCTGGTGAGGTTTCCCCCCCGTTCGTACCGCTGGCCTTTTGTTCTGGAGTTCCCTGTCTCAGTAGTTGTTATCCGTATCTCTCCCCACCTCCACACTTTTATATGGCATGTAGTTCTTACCTATTTGGAATACAGTTTCCTGGGTCCATTCTGCTTCTGGTCTTGCGCAGTTTTTAAACCTTTTGTTGCTGAGTGTCACTTTACATTGTTGTCTGAATTTTGACCAATCCGCCTTTCCATAGGTATATTAACTTTGAGCTTTTGGGTCTATGAATGTTGTCAGTATTTATCGCCCATTTGTTGACTGTGAACTCATCTTCCAGAATTTTCCATTCTTTTGGCGCTATGACATCCCAGTTGACGGTTATGCCCACTCAGGATCTGCCATTGAATGTGGGTAATTCTATATTAACAAGGTCATAAAGGTCGTTGCCTCTTTGGTTGGAAACTGTTTCTCCCCAGTCGGGGTGTTTGGCGTCAACAACTGTTACAATTTGACTTTTACGCTTATTGAAGATGATCACAGGGAGACTTATTTCCAGGGAGTCGAAATATAGGTTGACTATTATACTACCGCCCTTATTGTTATTGACTCTATTTGCAGTGGTGTATTGTGTAATAAGGATCCAATTTAGAGATTCTCGGGTCTCGGCTCTTGGTTTAATATGATTGAAACGTTAAGTTCGCTAGCTGTATTAAACAGTGCCGCGGTAGAGGCCCTTCCCTTGCCTATATTGCCCTGCAACGCTACATAACTATTGATTTGTGGGATGCCTTAACTTAAATTAATATTTGTGTTATCTGCAATAGTCGATTCTATTGATGGCCAGCTGAAGCCTCCTTTTGGTAACCGGGGCAACACAATTAATGCATGCTAGGGCATCTGATTTAAAGTTTGATAAGCTGTGATTCTCTGCGCATCGCGGGCAGATTTCTTCCTTCTCAGGGCAGTTGACCGTGACGTGCCCGCAGTCGCTGCATCTAAAGCACCGCCTGTCATCGATGTGCTCTTCAACTCTTATTCACACGAGATCCAAGTTCAAGTCGTTTTGTTGGTTATTTGGAAGTCCATGGGACTGACTTCTGTTACCCAATTCTCTCGTTGGGTGTTTCGGCACCGCCTTTTGCTCACGACTTTAATACGATCTTTATTGGCCCCTTCCTCGAAGACATCATTATTCTGTATAAGGAGACAGTTAACATGGCGTCGATGTACCCGATGTCTACTCCTGTTAATACTAGTCTTGGGTTTAATGACCCAAACACCTTAGTCGAATATCGATCCGGGAATTTATTTAACGCGCTTGCCAGCACCGCTTGCTAGGGGTTTGTATGAATAGAGATCAAGTACTAGTCTAAGAGCTGGCGACATATTTCACTAAGCGTCTCTTATATGGCTCAAAAGTCGCTGAGCGCTAGATACGGGGTTCGTCTCAAGTAACCCGTGAGTCTGCCAGCCAGCCCAAAGCCGTTGCGTTCAAGCACCTGACCCAGGTAAAAATCGCGATTTTTCAAGTCATTGTTATATGGTCTGTTCCAACTCAGATCTGCTCGACTGTTCTATTAAATTGTTACTTTAAACAGGCAGACACGTAGGTTGTTGTTAACATGGTGACAGACTTAATAATAATGATTATTTTATTAAATATTTTCAAGTCATAGTTTTATGTCTGCCAATTTTGTTTTCATAAAGTACAATGTCGCCCTACAACACATGTAAAAGGGCAGATTGAAATTCCGTTGCAAACACCTCGAAAATAATTAATAAAGTTCCGTAAAATTGTACCCTTATAAGTGTTTTCTTAAATGTCTATGGGAGAAATGCGGATATTACGACAAAACAACAAATACCCTTAATATTGAAAAAATGGCACTGGAAGTACAAGGAGCGACAAAGCAACTTTTGTTGGAATGCCATGAAACTTACAAGAACATGGCCGATTCATGTGAAAAAGTGTTTTCCATTTCAACCTGTAGCATTTCAAAAATGAAAATCTAATTGAATTCTATTCATAGAATATTGTACTTATCACATTTTGTACCTATCTAAAAATAGAAACCATTGAAAAGTATTTAATTGTTGTACTTCTATGGCGTAGTTTATAGTTTTGTGTGTAGAAAACGTATGTGATTCTATCAGTTATCCTGAAAGAGTTGTAAATTCCCAAAAATATCTGACAGCTCTACAAATTTACATTTCGCTCTGAAAAAGAGTAAAAAGAATACATTGGATGTCCCTTCTACGCCTCCGTACCAAGACGTCTCTAGGACGTTGCTTATTGCAATCTATCCCTCTTTTGAAATCGCACACGAAAAGTGCTTAATTACCATTAACACGTGCTTTCCCTTCATATAATTACGACGTCATTGTTCTGTCGAAACATTGGCGCCCCCTTGTCTCAGAAGGACGGAGCGACTAAATATAATGAATCAAGAAAATCTAAAACCTTAATCTTCGTTAAAATCAGTCCCAAATTTTTAGGTCTTTGAGAGACGATGTTTTACAAAATGTCGGAAATAGTGATACAATAAAAAAGTTAGAATTATAAAAAAAATTGACTTTCAATTGTTTTTATCAACTGTAATAATAAGGCACTTAAGGCGACTAACTAATACTAAATTAAAGATTTGTTTCAATGAATACTTATCAATGTTGAAAGATTTGTAAGTGATTCCAGAATAACCCCGAATATGATTGTTTGAGTAAGCAGCTGGTCTATATAACCATAATCGTTCTAGTCCAGTCAATTACCGTTTTTCTGTATAATTTTGCCAAACTGTACCGATATTTATAAAAATTGGGACTTTTATTTAATGGCAAGCTTAGGTTCTCCTGTCGTCGTTCCCAAGGAAACAATATTGTTTCTTGTACTGAACTTCATTTTATTTCGTGCTCCGCGTCCCATCTAATAAGAATGACAGATGTTATTAAAATGCACAATTATTTACTTCACTTTATTCACTCTTGTCATTGAAGTGGCAACTTAATTATTTTTATTATCTACTACAAATGTTGACTTTTTTCACTGTGAAAAAGCCAAAATGTACATATATGACTTACTTAATTTACCACATGTTCTGCACCTAAACTACAATTTCCCATCCTTACCAAAGTGGTTGCAAACCACTCGTTGGGATCAGCATCGTCCAGTTCGTCATCATGACACAGCTTATTTTCATCCGACGATAAGGATTATTTAGTCTGTCGTTTAGCCGCCATCGTCTTCTTATTACCATTTAACAGTTTCTGGTTTTGTTTTTTTGCTGTTACAGGGCCTTCAATGACTTTGGCTTTTTATTTGCACGCCGTTTATCTTTTTCAATAAGTGTTCCCTTAAAGGGTGTTGAAGTCAGATTTTCTTTTTTCCTTTTGGCGGCTGCTTTTATGTGGAAATTTGATGGGGCAAGAATTGGCATTCTTTTGTAAATGATTTGCCTGTAACAAGCAAACAGAACATACAAATCGCCCTCAGGGAAATTTGAAACAGAATACAACTATTCTGAGCGTCCAGCGTCATAACTCCACTACGTTGATATGCAAATTAAATAATGGAACTTCAAAATCGTACCTCTAAGTAAATATAGGTCTACAGTTGTAACTATGACGTGAACAACACGCAGCGTTGCCAAATCTCCCCTAAATTAACTTTTTCACAATAACCATTTTCCACGTGAGCGCCATTCCCCCACACTCCCCTACATGTGAGAATTCCAATAGTAAATATTCATGTTAAAGTCCATTATTGCTCAAGCGAAACATATTTTAAATAGAGGAAATGTTAATTAGAGGACCCCTTCTCGTATAGCTTACGCACCTTCCGGCTGGCCACGAGTAAGAGAACAACATATACAACGAATAATCGGACTGCATTAGGTACTCCCTTCACAAAATATAGTTAAACTTCTAATACAAAGAAACATCAAATTAGAGAGCCGCCCCTTCTCGTATAGCTAACGCATCGTCCGGTTCGGTCACGAGAAAGAAAGCAATATATATAGTAAAGAATTGGACTGTATTAAGTACTGCCTTCACGGAATATATAGTTAAACCACTCGTACAGGGTGACATCAAGGGGACAAAATACTTCCTAGTGAATACACAAACAATAGGTACATAAAGTACATAAACAAAAGTCTACTACTATATCCCAATTAAAATGGATGCAATTTGATCCCGATCGCCGATATCTTGACGTCTCAACTACTTAAAGAATAACAGCCCATCGAAATCAGAGATTACAGCTTGGTAGGATCTATCCTAAAGATCCTGGTACCATTAAATACAATAATGAAAAACAAAGCCGAAATTATATGAAGAAATGTAGCAGGTAAGTAGATGCAAATAATTTAATGTTTTTTATTTTCTTTATAGGTTATCGATTTCGAAGTTTCACTTCATCATCAGACCTTGCGTCAAATGACGAAATCGATAACCTATAAAGAAAATAAAAAACATTAAATTATTTGCATCTACTTACCTGCTACATTAAGATATCCAAAATAATTTACACATGGAGCAATACATCAATATATGAAGGAAATTGCGCGTGAAGTTTCCACGTAATCCTTTTAAGGTTTAAGTAAAAAATGAAAAAAGGATTACGCCTTAAGGCGAGGAACATTAAGCTAATTTTCGATGAATTGATCTGTACTTCCCGAAAGGTCACGTAGCGGACTATTTATGTGCACAAAGGAAAATAGTTATGGCATGCTCACACCTGATTTTTACATTAAGCGATATGTTTGTTTTTACTACAAGCATCGGTGGTTAAAATTTAAAAAAAATCTCCATCAATAAGAAAAACGACATTGCGCATCCGCACAGTAATCGTCAAAATTTTTCTGGGTTGGCATGCCAAAGCTATAAGCTACCGAGAGCAAATAGTAGGAACAATATATTTTGGAAACTGTGGGGGTAGTTGAGGCCTCGGACGGACGGATGAAGTGGTCGTAATAGCGCCTTCCAACATGAGTTCGAAAATGCGACAAAAACGGCTCTAATTATTTATGTATAGTGTTTCTCACAAGCATATAAAAATTAATAAAAAGCAATGCGGATAAAGTTAATGCGTTTGACAAATATATTTTTTAAAAACAATAAGTCCACGAACTACACTACTGACTAACAAGTGGAGTGGAGATTTTTCGATACGCCGAGCCAGGTTTCCGTTTCAGACAAGTTTTTGCTAGTGGATATCGCTTTAACATTTATGCAAATATCTGGCAATAAATCCTTTCCTATCTAAAATGTAAAAACAAACTACTTTAATTAGTCACAATAGAGAGCAATTAACACGGATAATCATAAATTACTAGAAGACTAGATGATTTAGACAACCTTAAGTTACAAATTCTAAATTTTTCGAGTGTTGTTTCAAATTAAATTTCAAATTGATGCAATATCTTTATCAAGGCGTAATTGTTTTCGTGTAAATAAGCAATTAATTTTTATGTTGCTACGTGCCCGGCGTCTGTGCTTTACTTTCTTAATGGACGTATAAATTTACTAAAGAGTTGTAGGTTTTACATTTGTGAAGCTCCCACAGATATGAAATAATATTGCAAACGTGGAAATGCGCCTGGAATAAAGCTTTTAAAAACGTACATCGCTATTGCATTAATCCGAAACGTAAACGCGATTTTTTTTCAATTCGCGCCGAGATAAGCAAAAATTATTATATTTCTATATGGCACTTCAATTTTACATTAGATTTATTATTTGGGGCCAAAATCAATTTGAGAAAGGAATGCCGGTCTTTTGTTTGTCCATAAAAAGGGTCCTCGTTTGGTGTGAGTGCAACGAAGAGGGTTGATCCGAGGGGTAGTTATATAGGTTCTCTACACTACAGTGGGGGTAACCGGGCCTGTGGCTCGCGGCTCTGTGAAATGTTCGTTCGTTCGCTTATGCTCAGAAGCTGCGAACAAGAGCTAGGCAGTCAAAGTCGAGCTTACCTCGAATGCGGTAACGTTTCCATTGTCTCCCGGTGCGCGTAACTCGGAAGCTATCGTAATTTTTCCCATACCCCAGTTACATTTAGGGACGATTCTTGGTAAACCGCCAATAGATTGGTGTCTTTCATGATAAAATAAGTCCCACAGTCCCGATTCCCTCGGGGAATTTACGAGTTTATATCGACTCCAAAAATGTTAATCGATAGTTTTGTAAGATGTGGTAGTACTTAGATTTAAATTAACATTTGTGGTGGTTAACTGTCAAAAGTAATTCTTCAATTTGGGATTAACGCGTGGCTACTTCAGTGTTTTTTGTGGTAAGCTACCGTATGCTTTCCTTAATTTTATTATTAATATTGATGGCCTAATTTGTGTCAATACCAAAGTGGTTTACCAACTTTTCCCATTTTCTCGGTGTTTATGTAGATTGCATATTGAAGGGGTCTAACAATAGAACGTAAGGGTCAGCTGCGACTACTTCTAGTAAAGTAGCAGTATGCAAACGCCTGTAAAGGGAAAATCCGTGTACGGCGTCTACCCGGTGGCACGACGTCGGCGACGTCTCTTGTGTATAAAAGCTCTTAGATTCGGCATCTCGCGAGGCACATAAAGTAGATTGGAGCGGGCATTGGCCGACTCCGGGATACGCATCGCGCCATGTGTGTGCCGCTCATGGATCACCGTGAGATGTGAGTGACCGGCTTGACCCAGCTTAAGAAGTAATACCTGTCCAGAACCCACTCGCGGTACCGATGTGCGTTCGAGTTCCGTTATAAATTCAATCTTTCGACAACCCCTCAAAAGACGATTTTTTTATTGCACGAAACACCGTCGATAACGTTCTCCATTTCCGCCACCTTACAACACCAATCTACTCCAGTTTGGGAGTCGACGAATGGCGGATATTCGCCTGAAGTGGAATCGAATCCATCATCCCAATGTAAATGTTTTATTTAGTGGAAACGTGCTCAAATCTCGCCCGAGTCGATAACTCGGGAGTACTTTTACATTTATATCCGGGAGGACACACCAAAGACTCTCGAAACTTAGGAAACTTACCCTATTTAATTTCATATGAGCACGAAACCGTTCTAATTATCAATGGACGTCATGTCGCTAGTGAAATTAAAAATGAGATTGGTGACCTACGGCAACTTCAAAAGGCGTAAATTAAACACTGTAAACGAAAGAAAACCAATCCGTGTAATTATTGAATTTTTTTTTAATTATATCGCTTGGAACTTTCCATTCGAAATCGGTGTTAAGTTCGGTTCGTCTATTATACGATTTACACTGCAAATCGGTGATTTGTAAATTTAATTATTACGAGCGCTCGAGTTACGATTTTATTGATCGGCCGTTCAAGTAATTGTAGAAAAAAAGTCTGTGCAGTAAATAAAATCAACTTGAGGTAGTAATTTATGAAACGTAACGGAAAAATACCCTCAAGAGCCGAATTTACTTTGATAAGTTAACGTTGAAATTGTACTTGCAAATTAATACCGTTTAACCTAATTTCTTTTTGCATGTTTATCGTTGGAACTTTGTACAGAATAATAAACTGTATTGGTGTCGCATCCGAATAGAATAAATGTAAGTAATCCCTCAATTTTTGGTACTTTTGGCGTAACACATGAAAGGTGTAGGTACTCCCACAAAATACCAATTTAAAGCAATACGGATCGATAGCATTTCGCCCAATTACACGTTTTGTGCTTAAACGGTGATCTTTACTTAAACATTACGTACAACGTTTATGCTAAGCTGAATGCCCTGATTTTATGGGGTTGTATCTCGAGCTGATGTATAGATTAATTACGTGCATTTGCGTTTCTGCACTCCTGTAAGAGATTACATAAACTACTGAATAGAGAGACTCGCCTCTCAGTAATTACGAGCAAAGGATTAACCGGTGGCTGGTAGCCAACTCTTCATATATCGACATTAATCAGTATCACTTATAGAAATTTGTAGTAAAGCTTTGTCAAGTTCGTCTTCTGTGACAGAGCTTTTAAACAAATTGCATAGCTCGAGCACCTCTCCTCATTCATTCGATTGTGTTTGTAAGCAGATTTCATATTTGATGTCATAGATAAAAGTCATTGGTCAAACTGTTACAGAATCGAAGCTTTGGATTAGAACAGGATAATTCTGAAAAGTATCTTTTCCTTCATAGACTATTATCCCATTTCCCATCTCCGAAAGCGAAGAAATTCAAAATATAAAAAATAGTATATTATGTTCAGCATAAGAAGTGTATCATCAAGTCGAGAAGGGCCTTATTTATATACCTACCTTGTTGCAACGTGCTATTTTCATAAACTCAAATATGTGTTCAGAAATTAGGTGCTTGTGTAAATTATTTAATGCTATAGTGTGTTCCATTACGCTGGTAATCTCCCTGTATAGAAACCTACCTTGGTTGCAATACGCCTCGTTCTAGCCTGTATAAATGCGTTATTTTTTGCTCCGACTAATGCGGCATCACATTTACAATTCTCACATGGATCTGAATTGCTCTTTTAACTAAACCATAAACCAATTACTTGCAAATCGCTCGTCAGTTCGTAGATTCAGCACACCCGAACTGTTTATATTTTGTAGTTCCTTGTCAATTTATATAAAATGCAACTCAGCGGTTCCCTTGGACACCTTCTGCTCTTGACACCCTCGATTTGTCTCAACCAGGCACGATTTTGGGTCTTTACAACGAAATTTAATAATAATATTGCTCTTTATTAAGCTTCTGTACAACTTCAATTAAACTTATGTATTATATTAGTAGACAAAAAGCGCATTTCCAATTGCCATCATTTCCCATTTGTAAGATGCAACTTCTGTTAAAATCGTAAAAATCCGGCCACAAATATGAAAGATAGCTTTGCGTAGGTGCAATCCATTTTTGACGTGCTACTTTAATTTCAGTTTATAAGAAGAATTTCATTTCAATACTTTCCTAACTAAGAAAGTCGGCACTGCGCATGCGCAAACCTAAATTTGGAAACTAACGTTAGGTTTTCCTTTGTTGCAAGTGGCTATGAATCAAATTTCGTTTAAATACTTCCATAAATAAAAACGTTTGCAATTCGGTTTATAAATGGTCGAGATGGGAAAAGTGAATTTTGAATCGATTCGACTCAACTTTTGGCATTGCGTATTATATGGCTAAAGCTATGCCCATATTGAATTTCATGCAATTCAGTTCATAACTAACGGAGATGTCAAAGCGACCGGACATTTCTAAACAAAGTTAATCGTTCACACGAACAGATAGATGGACAGACAGACCAAGGAACCGACGGACAGACCAACAGACAGACGATAGACAGCAATACAAAATTATAAACGATTCTAGGATCGTTAATAAACGGCAAAAGTGTAAAATTATGGAACATGTAAAAATGGTTTTTTGGTTCTTTTACAATAACTTTTTTAGCAATAAACGCAGAAAAAATTCCTTCCTTGGTGCAAGCCTCGACATCATAACGAACCAAATAGCGAAAAAAGTAGAACAATAGCTCTTAAGATAAAGAACTAGTAGCGTCCCAACGAATACCCGGACCGAGGCCCGGACTGACGGACAGACGGACGGACAAAATGGCCACAATAGCGCATTTTTTTGTGGAAATGCGCTAAAAAGGTTTAGTTGCCTAAGAACAATACCGTTCCCAATCTCTGCTCTTCCACTAAACCATTATTATACAGGCCGAGATACAGGCTGTTTCACGGAAACCGTTACCTAAAAGTATTTGGACTTCCATTAATAATTTAAATCCGAAAATTTGCATTCCAACATAGTATTTCATGATCTATCGAAAGAAAATATATTATCAATGATCGTTTCACTTCCTGTTTTACCGGATGTGGGTAGCAACTTTCTTATTTTAAATAGAACACTATACGAGACACTATATTTTATTGCCCTATACTTACCTAGCATCAAAGGTTTTCAAGATTTTTCAAAATTTTTGGTGTTTGACCGCTTTTTTTAGCGTCCTGTACGGCTGTTCCTATTACTCCATTGGCTTGAATTTCAAAAAACCTTCCAAAATCAACAATACGGACGTGATGCTACATGCGAATGATTTAAATTTTGATCGCCCTTTTACAGAGTACAGAGTAATTTAAAATTAATAGTCACGAACCTTAAAAAGTTTATTTTTTCAAATGAAATTTTCAAATCTCGATAAAAATTCTACATTGATCAACATCAACATTTCCTATTCCTATATGTTATGGTTTTCGTTTTATTTAAGATTTTCTAAATTTGTGACGGATATATGCATAATTTTCTCTTTATTATATACTAGATGTTCCCCCGCGACTTCGTACGTCGCCAACACATGTATCGATCGCGGTACGAGAAATGCCATCACCGAAAAAAAAGTTTAAAAAAATCCTATAATTCGATCGAGCACAATTGTGAATCTAAACCGTCTAGGGACACAGAGATAAAAAAAATTCATCAAAATCCGTGTTACGGATTTTTTCTCAATGTTGCCTTTAAGACTCAATAGCCTCGATCAACTTCTGAAAATTCTAAAGAATTAACTACCTACACAAATATTCATTAACATCTGACATAATTCTTGGGCACCAAAAGATTAATCTGACATAAAACTCTGTCCGGGTCGCATAATGGATTCGAATAAACACAATTAATTGGATGACAATGTCAAAAATTGATTCCGAAACACATGAAACCAATTAAAACAAAATCCCAGAAAGAAAGAAAAGCTTGTTTGGACGTATTACACCGCCGAGTACCTCGCACGCAGACGGTCGACAATTTTCCATATCGTACAACACGCGTGAAACTTCTTACACGATTTTGGTTAAATTGCTTATGCACAAATTTATTATAAAATTGACGAACTGCGTCTTCAACAAAACAAATAGCCCTAACTTTTCTTCATAGTTGCACCAAAGGCTTCGACCCGGAAATGCAAGTTGAAAAAAACAAAAATTGACTTTATGTATAACAAATATCAAAAACAAATGACGACTGTATATTGATAGTTTTATGAATGGCCAAAATGAACATCGCAAATGGATTTTTTCTCAGAGAGCGGCGTTTAAGATTAAACTGGAACAAGTTACTTTATTACCTAGTGCAACAATTTCTCTAATTTATGGCCACGATCTCGACAGTAGTAATCTTACAGTGAAAATTTATTGCGGTAAGACAGATCAAAGGTATCACTAAAGGGAACATACCCTATTTACCTTACAGCACAGCACTGAAGTTGATTTACGGTATGCCTAGTTTCACGCGTATGTCGCTGAATATATGCACCGCAGGAATTTTTTCACTAGTAACAGATTAGTTGAATTAACTTTCAAACTCGAGCACAAACCTGAGCGTATTTGTGGATTTGCAAACTTTTCCGGGCGAACAGAGTTTGAAATCATAGAATATTACACTGTAACACAAGCAGGAGTTCACATACATGTAGAGCCGCGTTATATACTTTGAAAACTAAAACGTATATGTAATAATAGGAGGAATATAAAATGCGAATCAATCGCCTTCTACTATTAATACCGTTAACCTGATTTCATAATTTCTTCTGCAAACAGTATCGTTGTCAGTTAACGATAAGAGAATCGGCTCGGAAAATAAGCGAAACGTTCTACCGAGAAACCTTTGGGAATAAAAGAAAGCGAAAATTGTGAATTATAGATAGACGGTGGCGGAGCAGGATTTTTTTACGCATTTTAACGAGCAATTTCAATCTGATTTGTTACAATAGAAAGCATTTAAATATAGGTCAAACTAAAGTAAAATTTCACTGCTCATTCGCAGAAGTCCACAAAGCTTTCTGTTGAGGTTTCCCGCTGCTTAAAAGGTTTCAAATGCGAATATGCAAGTGAGAGCAGTATTACTCCTTCTGCTTTGAAAAAAAAGGGAGTTACTTCGTTTGAAAGGGAAACTATTAGTATCAACAGCCGCTAGTGTTTGAGTGTTTCCAAAGTGTCATTCAGTGTAACGAATTTCAAGGATTGATACATTTTTGTCTGCAGGTCCTGGTTATTCCCAACCGCAAAGTTATACCTGAAAAATCAGACAATCCCAACAGCGACAAGGAATATGAGGCGCAGTCAAATGAATCCCGACCCGCGATAAATGTTCCTTTACTGCTACACTTACAAAGTTAATAGGCATCTCGATTTGTAGAGCATTTATCCCATTGCGGAACAAGACCAAGAATGCCTCGCTCAGAGAATCTCGGGCGTACGGTGACCTGTCAAGTGCTTCTTCATGGGCCCAAAAACGTGGAAATTTCATGATTAACGTTAACCATGGGGACAATCTCGCCTTCAGTGATGCGTCTGTTGACCTTTACAGCCTTGCCCACGCAAGCCAGAGACTTTGTAATCGTCACATTGGGTTGTTTGGTCGCACAGTATCGTACTCACGTCCTTTTCGGAACCGTTCCGACTACATTGTGACTGTAGTGTAGCTGAAACTAATGTTACCATACGCAGCGGCCATTCTACGATGAATCTCGAACTTCACCCCTTCAGCTCTCAGAAAGCACATAACCCCTCGCTTTTGGTGACGAATTCGGGCACTCTCCGAAACCAAAAGATGACGAAGGTTTTCCAGTACAGAACTAAGATGACAGGTACTGTCACAAAATGGCGCCTGTTTCCGACGTCTAGCATAGGGTGAATATCGAGATGATTGACCATATTTCTGCAGGGCGCAGAAATCCCATTGGTCATACCAGAAGCTGGAACAAGCGAATCAAATTACAACAAAAGATGCAGATTAAATTGTACGAGTAATTGTAAATACATGTTCTTTATTTTTGAAGTGTTTGGTTGAATGAGAGAATATGCGACTAGGAATCACTCAACCATTGGGTTCCTCTGCTGGCCGTTTCTGGAATATGCTTTTACACCACCATTGCATTTTCTACAGCTACGCGTTGTTACATTTCGTTGGCCACATTTGTAGCAATAGGTGGTTTTCGGTTGTTTACATTGATGAGGTCAGCATCACAGAATTTAAGCCTTATTCACCCGGGATCACTTGCTCTTTCGCAAGCTCGCACGTGTCGCAAATGAACACTTTCTGAATAATAAGCCTTATTATAACATGCTCGTAATCCTATTAAAGGAGATGTGCGTGAATTTTAGATTGGAATTAACAAAACAACTGCACACTATTAAGTAAGTACCGTATCGAGAGTATCCGCGACTTTTCTTTAATATACCGATTGCGGCCGAGTTCGGTACAATCAACACTTGACGCGACACCACGTCTTCTTCTCTACTTGACAACAAACAGAACATAAACATTTCCAATTCTAAAAATCTCCGCATTGCAAGTCACAGAAGACAAAACGGAAACAATTTATCCAAGAAGTTGTTGCAATTGCTCACAGCAAGGACATCACGCTCGCCAATGTGACCTATCTATTGCTACAAATGTGGTCAACGAAATGTAACAACACGTAGCTGTAGAAAATGCAATGGTGGCGTAAAAGCATAATATTCGGGAAACGGCCAGCAGAGGAATACAGTGGACGAGTGATTCCTCGTAGTGTATTTCGGCAACAAAAAGTCACCCAAATTACTTAATGTCTTAGTAGCTCCTGAATTCACACAAAACTAATTCTCGGAACTGACTTCTGGTGACAAATAGAAACCATTCCGGATCAGAACAATGATGTTTGGTACTTTACAGATTCGGTGAACAACGAAACATGTATTAATAGTATACAAGAAATCTCTCACTGAAATTAGGAAGAGCAAGATTATTTGAAACCAAATTCGCAAGCATAGTCGATGAATTAGGTTATACTACTGCTAGCAACGTTATTCCCCGCTTCACCAAGCAAACAGGTCCTAATAGATTCCGAAGTGACAGATGCTGAAACTTGATGTGATTGAACCATCAATCAGAGGGTGGTCAAGGCCTGTCTTTATGGTACCGAAAAAAGATGGTACATTTCGATTCTGTGGACTATCGCAGACTAAGGCTTCGTTCAGACACGGCGGTAATCGCACGATTCCTTGTGTCTGAACGATTTGGAACATTTTCATGTTTCCTGATTACCGCCGCGCCGTGTCTGAACGAAGCCTTAAATCCACAAAACTTGATGCATACCCGGTTCCACATATTTCGGCAATCCTAAGCAGACTTTTTGAGGTAATTCCATTTTTTATACATTCCATTTACTTATATAAACATCCCGTTTCTCTAAAACTGTATGCATACCCGGTTCCACATATTTCGGCAATCCTAAGAAGACTTTTTGAGGTAATTCCATTTTCTATACATTCCATTTACTTATATAAACATCCCGTTTCTCTAAAACTGTGAACTCGCCTGAAACGGATTGTTGTGCTAATGTAAAATTACTAGGAGTGTACAGTAAAACCATCGTAACCTTAGAAAATTTGCGCATGCATTCGTCCGCACTTGATCGGCGTTTCTTACCAGGTTCGACTATAATGTACATTCGGAACAGAAAACTACAACCAGAACAGAAGTAGTATTTGCACATTACTCACGGTATTAATGTCAATATAATTAAGAAAGTTATCGATTATTTATTACTAGTTAATAACACATTACTCAATTCTACAATAGTCATTTAACTTAACATTAGACTGAGCAATAATCAATAGCGCACTCAGCCTAAAAACGAACTACTTCTTACTGGGAGTGTACAATCCCTTCCCATGCCTTATATATTAGCTGCGCAAAGCATACTTTTTCTAAGGTTACAGTGGTTTTACTGTATATTGACTCAAAATTGCAGTGGCATGTTCACACAGAAAAATTAGCGTCCAAATTAAATAAAACAGTTTTTTTGATAGAGTTTGAAGACGAGGGTATCTTTGCAAACCCTAAAGTTAGCTTACTTTGGACAATTTGAAAGCTTATTTTCATATGGAATATTATTATGGGGCCATGCACCTGCAGCAAACAGGATCTTTTCTATCCAACGACGTGTTGTCAGAGTGCTTGACAATAAAACTGTTTTTTGTAAAATTAAGAATTTTAACTTTGCCATGTGTTTTCATTTTGCATTCAGTTGTGCACGTCCACAAACATGGCATTTTAAACAGTACCACTTGTTCTACAATTCATAGTCACTATACAAGAACGAGAGAGAACTTATATATTCCTTTTAAGAGAATGTCAAAAAGTCGCAATCTATTCACCTTTCTTATAAATTATACAATAAATTGCCATATAATTGGCGCACACTTAGTGAATTCAGTCTCAAAAGTAAAATCAAAAGTTATTTGCTCAACAATCCTTTCTACCACTATGAAGAATTCTTAAATAGTACCATCTGTAATAAAGTGTGATAAATCTGTTAAATGTATTCTATGTAGTTTGTCATATCATATATTGTCCATGTTTTTTACTTTACACAACTGTTATATTATTGTACCTATAGGTATAATACTTTATATTTTTGACAATTGTGAGTATATGTAATAATATATATTATATTATTATTATTATATTATTATTAACTTAGAGTGCAGTTTGCTCGGTCAATCGCGAACATTTCTTTGACGAATGCAGTACCTTCTATTCATATACCTATGGTTGTGAAAAAAAGGAAATATAGAGAGAATCAGTAGGGATGTAAGGAAAGAAGAAGGAAATGAATGAAAGCAAAATGCTTTGAAATTGACATATAATAAAAAAAATTATCAAAGTCCTCGTTTGAGATCGAAGGGACTTCAGCGCATTTTTGTGTGGCAGATCAGTATTCTATTAGCCACTTTCGATTCAACCATCAATAACAGATCTTGTCGAAGGCTACTACATTCACTAACCGCTTCCCACTTTCCTCGTGCACCCGCAATTCGCTTTTAAAGATTTGACTCCACCATCAGGAAGATCGTGTCGGGGGCTACCACATTCCCTTTGACGGTACCCACTTCCGACGTTCGGTTCACCCGCAATTCGCGTTTGAAGATTTGACTCCACCATCAGGAAGATCGTGTCGGGGGCTACCACATTTCCTTTGACGGTCCCCCCTTCCGACGTCCCGTTCGCCCGCAATTCGCGATTGAAGATTTGACTCCACCATCAGTGAGATCGTGTCGCGGGCTACCACATTCCCTTTTACGGTACCCACTTCCGACGTCCCGTTCACCCGCAATTCGCGTTTGAAGATTTGACTCCACCATCAGGAAGATCGTGTCGGGGGCTACCACATTCCCTTTGACGGTACCTCCTTCCGACGTCCCGTTCACCAGCAATTCGCGTTTGAAGATTTGACTCCACCATCAGTGAGATCGTGTCGCGGGCTACCACATTCCCTTTTACGGTACCCACTTCCGACGTCCCGTTCACCCGCAATTCGCGTTTGAAGATTTGACTCCACCATCAGGAAGATCGTGTCGGGGGCTACCACATTTCCTTTGACGGTACCCCCTTCCGACGTCCCGTTCACCCGCAATTCGCGATTGAAGATTTGACTCCACCATCAGTGAGATCGTGTCGCGGGCTACCACATTCCCTTTGACGGTACCCACTTCCGACGTCCCGTTCACCCGCAATTCGCGTTTGAAGATTTGACTCCACCATCAGGAAGATCGTGTCGGGGGCTACCACATTCCTTTGACGGTACCCCCTTCCGACGTCCCGTTCACCCGCAATTCGCGTTTGAAGATTTGACTCCACCATCAGGAAGATCGTGTCGGGGGCTACCACATTTCCTTTGACGGTACCCCCTTCCGACGTCCCGTTCACCCGCAATTCGCGATTGAAGATTTGACTCCACCATCAGTGAGATCGTGTCGCGGGCTACCACATTCCCTTTTACGGTACCCCTTCCGACGTCGCGCGTTTCACGGGCCCGCAATTCGCGTTTGAAGATTTGACTCCACCATCAGTGAGATCGTGTCGCGGGCTACCACATTTCCTTTGACGGTACCCCTTCCGACGTCCCGTTCACCCGCAATTCGCGATTGAAGATTTGACTCCACCATCAGTGAGATCGTGTCGCGGGCTACCACATTCCTTTTACGGTACCCACTTCCGACGTCCCGTTCACTCGCAATTCACTTCTATTGGCGACACGAGAAAGAGAGAGCGATTCGAGATTTACGAAACGTTAAACCGCGTGAGTTCGCAACGGAAGGTAAAAGGCGCCCGAAGTTGACTACTTCTCGAACACGCGCGCGCGCGCCTCGCAAAAGGTCGTTAATTTCGCCCCTATGACAAAAAACAAAATTCCGCCACGCAGGAGTTGTGCGCGTTTACAACATCTTTCCGACGATACCAATTTCAAAAGAATCGGACCAAAACTGTAGTAGAAGATAGGAAAAAATTATCAAAGTCCTCGTTTGAGATCGAAGGGACTTCAGCGCATTTTTGTGTGGCAGATCAGTATTCTATTAGCCACTTTCGACTCAACCATCAATAACAGATCTTGTCGAAGGCTACTACATTCACTAACCGCTTCCCACTTTCCGCGTGCACCCGCAATTCGCTTTTAAAGATTTGACTCCACCATCAGTCGGGGGCTACCACATTCCCTTTGACGGTACCCACTTCCGACGTTCCGTTCACCCGCAATTCGCGTTTGAAGATTTGACTCCACCATCAGGAACATCGTGTCGGGGGCTACCACATTTCCTTTGACGGTGCCCCCTTCCGACGTCCCGTTCACCCGCAATTCGCGATTGAAGATTTGCCTCCACCATCAGTGAGATCGTGTCGCGGGCTACCACATTCCCTTTTA
>NW_022170596.1:22877047-22885309 GCF_008802855.1 Photinus pyralis | reverse complement strand
TATTTTGAATTTCTTCGCTTTCGGAGATGGGAAATGGGATAATAGTCTATGAAGGAAAAGATACTTTTCAGAATTATCCTGTTCTAATCCAAAGCTTCGATTCTGTAACAGTTTGACCAATGACTTTTATCTATGACATCAAATATGAAATCTGCTTACAAACACAATCGAATGAATGAGGAGAGGTGCTCGAGCTATGCAATTTGTTTAAAAGCTCTGTCACAGAAGACGAACTTGACAAAGCTTTACTACAAATTTCTATAAGTGATACTGATTAATGTCGATATATGAAGAGTTGGCTACCAGCCACCGGTTAATCCTTTGCTCGTAATTACTGAGAGGCGAGTCTCTCTATTCAGTAGTTTATGTAATCTCTTACAGGAGTGCAGAAACGCAAATGCACGTAATTAATCTATACATCAGCTCGAGATACAACCCCATAAAATCAGGGCATTCAGCTTAGCATAAACGTTGTACGTAATGTTTAAGTAAAGATCACCGTTTAAGCACAAAACGTGTAATTGGGCGAAATGCTATCGATCCGTATTGCTTTAAATTGGTATTTTGTGGGAGTACCTACACCTTTCATGTGTTACGCCAAAAGTACCAAAAATTGAGGGATTACTTACATTTATTCTATTCGGATGCGACACCAATACAGTTTATTATTCTGTACAAAGTTCCAACGATAAACATGCAAAAAGAAATTAGGTTAAACGGTATTAATTTGCAAGTACAATTTCAACGTTAACTTATCAAAGTAAATTCGGCTCTTGAGGGTATTTTTCCGTTACGTTTCATAAATTACTACCTCAAGTTGATTTTATTTACTGCACAGACTTTTTTTCTACAATTACTTGAACGGCCGATCAATAAAATCGTAACTCGAGCGCTCGTAATAATTAAATTTACAAATCACCGATTTGCAGTGTAAATCGTATAATAGACGAACCGAACTTAACACCGATTTCGAATGGAAAGTTCCAAGCGATATAATTAAAAAAAAATTCAATAATTACACGGATTGGTTTTCTTTCGTTTACAGTGTTTAATTTACGCCTTTTGAAGTTGCCGTAGGTCACCAATCTCATTTTTAATTTCACTAGCGACATGACGTCCATTGATAATTAGAACGGTTTCGTGCTCATATGAAATTAAATAGGGTAAGTTTCCTAAGTTTCGAGAGTCTTTGGTGTGTCCTCCCGGATATAAATGTAAAAGTACTCCCGAGTTATCGACTCGGGCGAGATTTGAGCACGTTTCCACTAAATAAAACATTTACATTGGGATGATGGATTCGATTCCACTTCAGGCGAATATCCGCCATTCGTCGACTCCCAAACTGGAGTAGATTGGTGTTGTAAGGTGGCGGAAATGGAGAACGTTATCGACGGTGTTTCGTGCAATAAAAAAATCGTCTTTTGAGGGGTTGTCGAAAGATTGAATTTATAACGGAACTCGAACGCACATCGGTACCGCGAGTGGGTTCTGGACAGGTATTACTTCTTAAGCTGGGTCAAGCCGGTCACTCACATCTCACGGTGATCCATGAGCGGCACACACATGGCGCGATGCGTATCCCGGAGTCGGCCAATGCCCGCTCCAATCTACTTTATGTGCCTCGCGAGATGCCGAATCTAAGAGCTTTTATACACAAGAGACGTCGCCGACGTCGTGCCACCGGGTAGACGCCGTACACGGATTTTCCCTTTACAGGCGTTTGCATACTGCTACTTTACTAGAAGTAGTCGCAGCTGACCCTTACGTTCTATTGTTAGACCCCTTCAATATGCAATCTACATAAACACCGAGAAAATGGGAAAAGTTGGTAAACCACTTTGGTATTGACACAAATTAGGCCATCAATATTAATAATAAAATTAAGGAAAGCATACGGTAGCTTACCACAAAAAACACTGAAGTAGCCACGCGTTAATCCCAAATTGAAGAATTACTTTTGACAGTTAACCACCACAAATGTTAATTTAAATCTAAGTACTACCACATCTTACAAAACTATCGATTAACATTTTTGGAGTCGATATAAACTCGTAAATTCCCCGAGGGAATCGGGACTGTGGGACTTATTTTATCATGAAAGACACCAATCTATTGGCGGTTTACCAAGAATCGTCCCTAAATGTAACTGGGGTATGGGAAAAATTACGATAGCTTCCGAGTTACGCGCACCGGGAGACAATGGAAACGTTACCGCATTCGAGGTAAGCTCGACTTTGACTGCCTAGCTCTTGTTCGCAGCTTCTGAGCATAAGCGAACGAACGAACATTTCACAGAGCCGCGAGCCACAGGCCCGGTTACCCCCACTGTAGTGTAGAGAACCTATATAACTACCCCTCGGATCAACCATCTTCGTTGCACTCACACCAAACGAGGACCCTTTTTATGGACAAACAAAAGACCGGCATTCCTTTCTCAAATTGATTTTGGCCCCAAATAATAAATCTAATGTAAAATTGAAGTGCCATATAGAAATATAATAATTTTTGCTTATCTCGGCGCGAATTGAAAAAAAATCGCGTTTACGTTTCGGATTAATGCAATAGCGATGTACGTTTTTAAAAGCTTTATTCCAGGCGCATTTCCACGTTTGCCTTTCATAATATTATTTCATATCTGTGGGAGCTTCACAAATGTAAAACCTACAACTCTTTAGTAAATTTATACGTCCATTAAGAAAGTAAAGCACAGACGCCGGGCACGTAGCAACATAAAAATTAATTGCTTATTTACACGAAAACAATTACGCCTTGATAAAGATATTGCATCAATTTGAAATTTAATTTGAAACAACACTCGAAAAATTTGCAAATTGTAACTTAAGGTTGTCTAAATCATCTAGTCTTCTAGTAATTTATGATTATCCGTGTTAATTGCTCTCTATTGTGACTAATTAAAGTAGTTTGTTTTTACATTTTAGATAGGAAAGGATTTATTGCCAGATATTTGCATAAATGTTAAAGCGACATCCACTAGCAAAAACTTGTCTGAAGCGGAAACCTGGCTCGGCGTATCGAAAAATCATGATTTCAATTTCTTTGATTATTACCTATAAGCGCGTGTTACCTCCAATCCCAATCAATCAATCAATATTTTGCCATAATTTCGATTGCTCTCCTTGTCTGAAGTGGTTTATTATAATAAAAGATTTTCAACAATCAGCTGTTGGTATATTGAGGAATGAGGCCTGCGTGAAACAAGTCTGGGGCCCCTCGCCCCCTTAAATTACAATATCAACTATTGTTTTGATTTCAAGAGACAACAAACAATCAAAACGTCCGTCCGTCACACGTACTACTCCTACAAGACTGCCATAAAGCCGCTCATTTGAAAGGGCTTGGTAAAGTAAAGCCCCTCGGTATTTTTTTTAAACTTATATTTTTGCCGGCGAAAATGTGCAATGCTTTCTTATTTATGAAGTTATTTAAATTACATTTCATACACAGTGCGTTTGAGATAAGAGGATCACATCGATATCTCTTTTATTTGGCGAGATACGAAAAATTTGTTAAATTATAATTTTATATGTGATATCTGATCTCATATTCAAACTTCCGGTATCACTTCTTGTCTAACCGGAAATCGATGCAACTTTTGTTTTTCAAATGCAATGCCTATGTTCTTTTACGATTTTATTCAAAACACAAATTGCAATCGGGGGTACCCCTGGAGGGTCCTTTGCATCGAAAGCCCTATACCTACAGTACAATGGAAATGCACATTCCTTCATTGGGTATTACAAAATTTTATCTCACCAGTACACTCAGGTGCAATAGGTTTCCACTTGTTAGTCAGTAGTGTAGTTCGTGGACTTATTATTTTTAAAAACATATTTGTTAAACGCATTAACTTTATCCGCATTGCTTTTAATTAATTTTTTTATATGCTTGTGAGAAACACTATACATAAATCATTGGAGCCATTTTTATCGCATTTTCGAACTCATGATGGAAGGCGCTATTACGACGACTTCATCCGCCCGTCCGAGGCCTCAACGACCGTCACAGTTTCCAAAATATATGGTTTCTCCTATTTGCTCTCGGTATCTTATAGCCTTGGCATCTCAACCCAGAAAAATTTTGACGATTAATCTGCGCATGCGTAAACTGCGCAATGTCATTTTTTATTTATGGAGATTTTTTGAAATTTTAACCACCGATGCTTGTAGTAAAAACAAGCATATCGCTTATTGTAAAAATCAGGTGTGAGCATGCGCAAACTGCTCAATGCTAAGTCTCTTATTTAGACCATAACTATTTTTCTTTGTACACGTAAATAGTCCGCTACGTGACCTTTCGGGCAGTACCGATCAATTCATGGAAATCCTTTTTTCATTTTTTGTGTTGGCCCTCTTAAACCTTAAAAGGATTGCGTGGAAACGCGCAATTTCCTTCATATAATTCCGGCTTTGTATTTCATTATTGTATTTAATGGTACCGGGATCTTTAGGATAGATCCTATCAAGCCGTAAAACTCTGATTTCGATGGGCTGTTATTCTTTAAGTAGTTGAGACGTCAAGATAGCGGCGATCGGGGTCAAATTGCATCCATTTTAATGGAGTAGTAGTAGTAGACTTTTGTTTATGTACTTTATGTATTGTTTGTGTATTCACTAGGAAGTATTTTGTCACTATGATGTTGCCCTGTACGAGTGGCTTAACTATTCCGTGAAGGAAGTACTTAATACAGTCTGATTCTTTCCTATATCTGTTGCTTTCCTTCTCGTGACCCGCTGCCGGACGATGCGTTAGCTATACGAGAAGGGGGGCTCTCTAATTTGATGTTTCTTTGTCGTTTAACTATATTATCCGAAGGGAGTACCTAATGCAGTCCGATTATTCGTTGTATATGTTGTTCTCTTACTCGTGGCCCGCTGCCGGAAGGTGCGTCAGGTATACGAGAAGGTGTCCTCTAATTAACATTTCCTCTATTTTTAAAATACGTTTCGCTTGAGCGATAATGGACTTTAACGTGAATATTTACTATTGGAATTCTTAAATGTAGGGGAGCTTTGGTAAGGATGGGAAATAGTGGTTTAGGTGCAGAAAATTTTGTAAATTAAGTAAGTCACATATGTACATTTTGACTTTTTCACAGCTACTAGGCTCTTGATAGGGTTTATCGAAAAAGTCTAAATGTACATATTATGTGACTTTTGTAGTGGATAATAAAAAGAGGGTGGTTCGACATTTTTTGTATTTCTTTTATTCTAACTAAAATTGAGAAATTTTGTTATTAAAAAAGATCAAAAAAAATTTGAGGGCAAAATATTGATATTTACCTACCTCCGCTGTAAGCATTTGAAAATCAAGGGTCAGCGTGAAGAGAAAAAAGGTACCTGTGCCTGAGACTAGACCGCGTGACGTCAGTAGCCAACACATTTGCCGCCGCGCTGGCAGAGTATACGAATTCACGTAAACTGGGAGTCCAGTCGAACCTGCCTACAATAAATGTTGCGCAATGGGCGATGTTAGTATGTACTTTACAGTAGACAAAGTTGCCGCTTCAACGGCAAGGGCGGATAAAGTGAAGTAAATGATTGTGCAATCTAATAACATCTGTCATCCTTATTAGAACTGGGACGCGGAACATGAAATAAAATGAAGTTCAGAACAGAAAACAGTATTGTTTCCATGGGAACGACGGGAGAACCTATAAGCTTGCCATTGCATAACTAAAAGTCCCAATTTTTATGAAAATCGGTACAGTTTGGCAAAATTATACGGAAAAACGGTAATTGACTGGACTAGAATGATTATGGCTCTATATACCAGCTGCTTACTCAAACAGTCATATTCAGGATTATTCAGGAATCACTTAAAAATCTTTCAACATTGATAAGTTTTCAATCAATGAAACAAATCTGTAATTTAGTATTTATTAGTCGCCTTAGTGCCTTTTATTATTACAGTTGATAGTTACAAAAACAATTGGAAGTCAATTTTTATTAAGTTATAACTTTTTTATTGTATCACTATCCCCACATTTTGTAAAACATCGTCTCTCAAAAACCTAAAAATTTGGGACTGATTTTAACGGAGACTAAGGCCACTTGTCGGGTATTTGGGACCGCACCTGTTAAGAGTTAAGGGATAAGTCGACGAGTAGGTCAGTATACTGCTCAGAGGTAGGTTTGAGAATTTTTTTTTAAATATTGATTTATGAAAAAATTTATTCTTCATTATATTTTTTGCTTGCTTTGAAAGTACTAATAACGTTTCGATAATTTAAAATTTATTTATAGAAATCTGGAAAAATAATAAAAAAATTTTTTTTATTAAAAGTCATCATTATACATTATAATCAAGATAGCGTATTGCTATCAAACCACAAACAATCGAAACGTTATTGGTACTTTCAAANAAATTTATTTATAGAAATCTGGAAAAATAATAAAATTAATTTTTTTAATTGAAAGTTATCATTCTACATTATAATCAAAATAGCGTATTGCTATCAAACCACAAACAATCGAAACGTTATTGGTACTTTCAAAGCAAGCAAAACATATCATGAAGAATAAATTTTTTTCATAAATCAATATTTTAAAAAAAATTCCCTCTTGTATACCCCATCGCTTTACACACTGTATATATATTTAATTTTTTATTTATTTATTTTGCCTTTATTTTTGAGTGGGTGGGGTTCCAACCAAGGTTGTTCTACCAACCCAATCCACTATACATTTACAAATATCCATGCCCGAACCCGGATTCGAACCAGGGACTCTTAGCACCACAGTCGAGCTTCAACTGAACTGTGCCACACGGGCCGGCATTATTTTTATTTATTTAAAGTTCGTTTATTTGGAAAAATTATTTAGTTTCCTCTGCTAAGAAATTCTACACATGGGTAATTTCAAACAAAGCAAAAACTAGGTATTCATTATTCCTCACCCCCAGTGAGCGTTTGGTGTATTCTTTCCGTTTATCCGCAACTTGTATTGCAGGTCTCAAAGTTGACTAAATTACGTTTTCTGTAGTTATGCAAGGTTTTTCCTCGATTTCTTCCAAGTTTTAAGAGTAAGATACCCCCAAATTTAATTAAACGCGCTACCTCTATGTCTGCAAACATTCTGGAGCGTCTAGTAAAAGTTTTCTTAGGTGGCAAAACTTCTGTTGGTCCCCTTTGCCACTTTTTAATGTATGTACCAGTGTATAAGCATTGTTCACTTATTAAAACTAAAACTTGTAAAAATGAGAATGAAAATGTGTTAGACCTAAGAATTTAGAATTTCTCATTGTTGGAAGGGCATAACATCCCTTGACTGAATTATGTCGATCTGTAGCGTATTAAAATGAGATAGGCAGTAGAAACCGTAGGTAAAGCTTCAAAGAACACCAAAACTTTCAATATTTGTATAACTACAGACAAGTGAAAACCAAGTCAACATCTTGAAATTATCCAGCATCGACACAGGATCGCTAATATGAATATTGCCGAGTATTAACGCAGAGAACTATCTCTTTCCCATTTCGCGTAAGGAGTAGCTTGATTTATGACAAAATAACTGCAAATACAGGATAATTGCCGGGCAAATATGTACACACTGGAAATCATCTACAAATATACAGCCATAAACCGACCGCAACTAATTTCAGTTGTCGGGAAGACATTTGTGGGTAAAATTTAAGAGAATTTAGATGTGGTAACAGCGGGAGATGTAGTTTATGGTGTGGTGGTGTGCATGACCAGGGGGTAGAACAGTCTAACCCACGTCACGCCAATAACGGCCGATATACCAGTCGAAGAGCCCTCGGGGGCATCGATAGACTCAATAAATAAGATCGTGGACGAAAATACTGACCTAATCTATTAACTTTTAAGCGTGTAGATAATGCCCTAGGATACTCACACCAATAACAATAACAGAAACGTAGCACTTATTCGTATTAGATTAAGTGACAACTTAGACATTTTTACTCTATTTATTTCGAGAAGTGCATTGACTAGATTTAAATAGCAGGCTGCAGTCTACAAATTAAAATCTCCGTAGATGTAAGTAACACCCTTAGAATTGTGCTCTACTACAGTAGGGTTGGTCAATATATTTTATATATTTTATTTCTCAGGTCAGGGCAAGAAGGGAACCGTGCCTTTAAATTATCGTTAAATTATTTTAATTTATATAATTATGCCCTAAAAAAGTGATACAGTTGAGCTACGGGATGATTTAAGGTACGCATCCGCTTTTATAAATGAGAGTCGTGGGCGTGCTCAACATACAGGTGGAAGATTTTTTT
>NW_022170596.1:22834683-22876947 GCF_008802855.1 Photinus pyralis | reverse complement strand
TCTTAGGTCGCTTTCTGTAAATGCAGAACATTTCTTTGGTTTTTGTACCTATCCTTTGGTTGAAGCTTTCACAAACGCGCGTAATTTAGGGTATGCTTCCAAATCTGTTCCACTTTTTAATCGCAGCATTGCTTTAAAGTTTTGAATGAATGCACCAAAATATAGAAGATTTTAAATACCTTTGACATTTCCTTCATATATGCCAGCATTATGGATGCATTTAAGACTGTATTCGTAAGTAACTTCCTATTCATCCATGGAAACAACTTTCATATTCTTTATAATAGGCTTTACTGGAGTTGGATTTTATACCTACCAACGTTTGTTTAGATTTTACAACAATCGATTTAATGGACGGTGTATTATCTTTTTCAACGGAAATCGTTTAATTCACAAAGACGATGATTTTTTAAGCAAACGTCAAGTGACATTTCCATGGCACTCGTGAAATTACGAACACCCAGCCCACTTAATTAGACATGCATTCGAGTATAACGTCAATATGACTTCATTGTATTTCCTATTTTTAAATTATACTGCAGGTATAATAAAAAATACTATAAGATACACGTGTATAATTTGTCTTTAAAGCACTTGCAACGTTAAAGGCACTCCGCTTTGCGTCGTGCCCTTAAACTCGTTGCGCGTGCTTTAAAGACTTGATTATACACTTGTATCTTAATATACTATTCTTTAGTCGGGAGCTTAGATATCAATTAAGTCACAATATTTCTTTTCGTGAATTTGGATTTGCGGCCCTTATGAACCTACAGAGATTAACAAATACATTAAATGATTCCCATAGCGCAAGAACCCTTTAAAGCACTGGACTCTATATATATATATATATATATATATATACCGCTTCTGGGAAACTCTAGAAATCCTTTCGAAGTTATAGGAAACAGTTTGCGGCGTTCATCAACCTTTTTTATACTCCGTGGAGTAAATCAACGTTTTTATGTTTGATTTAAAGGACTCTGACGCTGTCCTTTCGTGAAAAAAACATTTTGCTAAATTGTCAGACAACAGTGATATGGCTAATTTACTGAACCTCTGAAATTGTGAAAAATTGTGAACAATGTCAAATAACTTCGAAACCATGTCAGCATCATATTGACAAAGTCATACTGATTTTTTAAGAGGAATTCAAAAATCCCATCAGATAAGATAGTTCCATTTGAAATAAGAAAGTTCCTGTACCGTTCTGATATAACCGGAAAAGCGACCATCTTGAAAATATTTTTAAATGATACCTTTTGATCGATTATTCAAAAAAAAAGTAATGGATCCCGAATCGAAATTCCAAACCGTTAGTGAGATACTTCTAATAGTCCACTTAAATACACCACCCTGTATAATATACTATTACGGACCTATAACAGTTTTTACACTAAGCGTTCTTTCCCTTCAAGGCAAGTTTTCCGAACCCGCTTAAACGTATTAAAGATTTTTTATGGACTTTAGAGGCTATTAGAAACTCTTCAAAACTCTTATTGAGCCTTTAATTAAAGGCTCTATAACCCTTCATAAGGCTGCAAAATTTTATACATTCTTGGAGGGCCTTTGTTAATTATCCAGCGTTAACCACCGCCTGTGGAGAACTTTATCTTCAGACCAATTTCTGTGGGATCGGCGCAACGGTAAAGAGAAAGTCTTAAGAGGGTACCGTAAACAATTTATCGTTGTATTGTTGGTTTGTTAATAATTGTTGTGCAATTCGGTATTTTAAGTGTGACATGATATCCAATTTGCTGTTAACAGCACGGTTGTTTTCTATTCAATTCAAAAGAAGGAACCTTTAAGGTATTACATCTGTGTGTAAATTTTCGATTATTTATCAAAATTTGTCAATTTTCATGTATTCTAAAATATACACTTGACTGGGAAGAGTGTAATTTGAATTAGATTATTTATTGTTGATAGCTTCAGCGTTTTTACGAAACACTCCCCATTTACGGATCGAGTAATGTAATAGGGTGTTCGGGTTATCAAATTTCTAACAGAATTAATCGGAAAATCATATTAATGGAAGTTATATTGTATTATTAAACACGGTATATAAATCGGAAAAATCGAATGGACGTGTTAAAGTTTCGAATATAAAACCACTATAAAATAGCTTCGACGCCCTAAAAACGGAGAGCAAGCGCTGTAGATAATACCAATAACGCACAGACACATAAATCCAGTTACCGACAATAAAACAGAAATATTCTACCACTTAAAACTAGCAGAATAAAAATATCGGTGAGCTTCTACGATTGTTAATGCCTTTTGGACAAATTAGGTTATTATCAAAGGAATCTAAGCGAGCTTTAAGTATAATTTCATTACACTCTTGAGAGCTACTTTAACCTAAAGCTGTAGTATTCTCTTTTTAAATTAATTTTCTCGATTCCTTGCTTTGTTTCCTTTTTGATAATGCCTTTGAAAGTTTGACACCGTTCTAGTTTTCGTGATGCTTTATGCCAATGTTTCCGTTCCGGAAGCCGTTCCCCTATCCCTATGACAGAACAGGTTTAGAAATATAATAACCACTGCGAATTTTTGCTAATAAATTTTATTCAGGCAGTTGGTAATTTCCGAAAGAAAATGATGAAATGTTTAATTTATTGATTTTAATAACAATAAAAACGCCTTTCACATTGCCTTTGGTAGCATATCCAATTTTTGTCTTAGCAAAGTGGTATTTTAAGAAAATCATTGTTGTATGTGAATCCCTGCAACCCTTTTAAATCCCTACCGTGCGATCCTGCAAATGTTGCTGCATTTTTATGTAGATTTCTATTGAGACTCGTACATTTAAAAATTGAAGTTTACATTTTTCAGGCGTGTTTGTTGAAGCTTGAAAGCTTCGCCACTAACTCACTTCCGATACAATCATACTTTATACCAACTGCAGGGGATAGATTTTACGCTGTTGATTTATTCGCGAATGAAGTATTCAGCATAGATATTATCGTTTCCGTAAAATTTAAGTGTACTTCGAATGGTTTATTAGAAAATGCTTCCCAGTTTGTTGAATACACGTAGCATTTGGTATAGTAAAACGGTATTAGGTACTGGGGTCGTAAAAGTTGATCTTATTAGTTTTTCATAACGTCGACCCCGCTCATGTAATCGACTCGGCGGCGCTGCAATCTGAAAAGGGGGCAATGGATTCGTATCATCTGTAATTTCATATACCCGAATCAGTGTACGGTTTCAAAAAGCGTTCATGAAACAGATACAATTAATTATTTCTCACTCGGTGTAGGTGTATGCAACATTTGCCCTAACTAAAAATACAAAACCTCAACTCAACTGTGGGTGTAAGCAATTCTCCCACGTCCGTGGGAAAATTGCCCTTTAATCAAAAAGAAAAGTAATTTTCCTAATATAAACACGAGCACTCACGAAATTATAATAATACCCTAATGAGGTCCTGTAAAGATATGGTAACTAATTTGAAAACGGAGTAACTCCTAGGGGAGCAACCTTGATTAAAACTTTTTCGTCATAGTTTTTTTCCCATTACATGTTAATTACATTTGAGACAACTGTTCACGATATGAGGTTTAAAGCATATCTAATGGCTTCTGGGACCCGTTGTTTTTGTGGAAGTAAAATTTAATCAAGCTCCTGATGCATAGACTGCCTGCGACATCGTCTCCGACCAAACTTTCTGATCAAACATAATTATTGCAAAGTTTTGGACTGGTACATTGAAATTGAAATAGGGTTTTTGGTTACTGCGCTGCATCGGTTTAGAACAACTTTAATGAATTTTGGTACCGCAGTACACGCTGAGATATTAATGAAACAAGTTCCTATTCCTTTGGCATGCGATAATCGTGTATTGTTAACTGTAACCAAATGTAATGTAAAATGTAAAGTAAATGTTCAACATACAGCAATTATTTCATTGCATTAACACACTTGCACCTAATTCAATAGTAAATGTTAGGTTTGTTCAGGTGTCATTACGGCATGATATTGAACTATTGACCTTAAATCTAATGAAAAGCAACTGTTGCAATATAATGGCCCACATGAATAAAAGGGAGCATATGCTTATATTTGCAAATTCAAAGTAAATACTCGTAAGTGCCCCTTCACACTGGGCTGCTCAGCAGCTCTGCACGGCGTCCCGTACCGTGGCTAAGCAGCGCTACCAAGTCGCCCAGTGTGAGGGGGCACTTACGAGTATTTATTTTGAATTTTGCAAGGGTACAAGCATATTATGCTCCCTTTTATCCATATGGGCCAATATCACGCGGGACTACAAGGCTGAGAAATTTTTTCGTATATCTCGATTGTACAAACTCGTCTTGAAGCTTTGCGTTGAAAAACAATTGTACCGCCCTCGAATTGCATAGTTTCGCTTCGAAAATATGGCGAAGAATCCTTGTCTTCCACCCAATTTTCACTTATGTACATCGCCGTTCTAAAATCAGAAACGACCCCGGCCTTTTTCCTGATAGCAACTTTTGCGGAAAGCGTGCTCTCTTAACCAACGCAAATCTCGTATGGACATCACGTGCTCGGCTTTTCGCAAGACGGAACGCTACTTTCGAGATCTGTGAGATCGTGGTGTTTCGACTCTTATCTACTTGTACACTCGTATCTTATCTAAAAGTGCTCCATTCTATGGCATATTACTTCTGTTCTCTTTCGCTACAAAGCGGTACAAGTATAACATTTCCGATACCGGCAACTTTTGTAAAATAAAACAAGTTGTAAGTCAGCATATGCATGATGAAAGCGCATTTTTGGTAATACCGATCAGTATTTTATTAGCGAAGTTCAAAATTATCTAGCGCCTGCACATCTGCACATGTAACAGAAAGCTTTTAGTGAAAATTTGAAGTCTCTAGCTATTGTAATTGCTGAGATTTCAGCCAGCCAGCCAGCCATAACGAATATAATAACGTATTTTTTTCAAAAATGCGCTAAAAAATATTTCTAAGCCTTAAGCGATCATCTGTTGCACACAAAATACTGAAGTGCCACGCAGAACTCCAAGAATAACATAATAAGTACTGTCACACCATTATTCGCCACCCTACTAATCCAAAATGAAACCCAAATTTCCCCAATACTTTCTAATTTAAATCTACCTACAACAAATTCAATTTTCATCACACCCCACAGAGGAAAATACAAAAAATCAATGTCTCTTACGGTTCAAATGCTTGTATGATCATGACGTTATGCGGACTTCTTTTTGTTGAACTCAGACGCTATCTTGTTAATTGCGTCCTCCGTAACGGAGAGTACTGAAGCGTCTTCCAGTGTAATGGGGCGTCCCAAAACAAATTTTCTTTCTTGCGAACACTGCTTTTAATAAACAGGCGTTATCGTAAACTCTTTCTTTCTTTTTGAAGAGCCACAAATTTGTGTAAGCTCACTATTAAAACACTTGTCTTAATGCATAAGCAGAATCTTATCAATTATTGTCGTATCTGGACCAATTTTATACCAGTAACATATCTAACAATATATTTCTAATAAAAATCTACACAAAGAGAATATCTCCAAACTTTGTCATCTAACAATGCCTTATCATTTTAAATAAATGCAATAATCTTTCTTTTTCATCTAATAATGGCCTAAATCCAAGGACGAAACGTTTATAATAAATACAATATATATGGGTTTGGTAGATTGTATATTTAATCACATCAAAATGTTTGAATTATATAAAACACATAATAAAAAGTCCATCGAACACTCAGGGCCCATTTTCTTCATTGCCTATTTGTAAACCTGGATATTCTTGCTGTCTTGACATCGATAAGAAACGTTGCTAGGCGTCCTGAGCATCCATAAGGGCGCACTGTAAGTATGTGGGTGTTTTAACTACCAAGATGCGTCATTTCCAAGTACCGATTCGTTTAGAAAACATACCTGGGGTGTTTCCAGGTATATTTTGACGACAACTGTTTTTAAGTATTTTCTTTTCTGTTGCAGAGTTGTGGTGCGGCGTCATAACATCGGGCCATATCTTAGGTAAGATATCTTGATTATCTGGTGAAGTTGATGTTTATTTCCATATGGAAATTTAAAAAGAAATGTACAGAAAAACCAATTACTTCTGTCAATGAATGAGCGAAGTGTTCATAAGCGCATAGATGTATATAAGTTGAATGTTCCACTGTACCAAGTTGTGCAGATCCAGTGGCGTGCGATATTTACTGTTTTAGAGCACCTACTCTGATTTTGTATTGGAAGCCTATTCATTATTCAATTTTGCGCCTTCCATCATTTCATCCCGAAATGAATCCTATTGAAAGAATTAGCATGTGAACATTTCAAAAAGGCGGAATCCCCGTTTATGGAATCAGAATAATATCAGATTGGAAAATTGGACATATTCACCATTATGTAAACTAAACTCAGGCTACTTTAATAAACGATCATCATTGAAATATACATTATATATTATAATTAAGTAAATACAGTTTTTCCTGCATTTGACAAACTGAAGTCAAATAGAACTGGGCAAGGTTAATCAATAAATTAACAGAGTAATAAAATTAGTCATGACCAGTAAGTATAAATATTTAAACAGAAAACCACAAGGTTTTTTGAAAAAAGAAACATAAAATTCGAAGGTAAGTGCAAAATGGTAGTTGGCGTGCTACTTGTTATTTTTAGTGCATTTCCACAAAAATAAAAAAAAAATGCGCTATTGTGGCCACTTTGTCCGTCCGTCCGCTCGTTTTGCGACGCTACTAGTTCTTTATCTTAAGAGCTATTGTTCTACTTTTTTCGCTGTTTGGTTCGTTATAGTGTCGAGTCTTGTACCAAGGAAGGAATTTTTTCTGTACCGCTTACAAAAAAAGTTATTGTAAAAAAAACAAAAAACCGTTTTTTTACATGTTCAATAATTTTACACTTTTGCCGTTTATTAACGATCCTAGAGATCGTTTATAATTTTGCATTGCTATCTGTCGTCTGCCTGTTGGTCTCTCCGTCTGTTCCTTTGTCTGTCTGTCCATCTATCTGTCCGTGTGAACGATAACTTTGTTTAGAAATGTTCGATCGCTTTTACATCTCCCTTAGTTATGAACTGAATTACATGAAATTCAATATGGGCATAGCTTTAGCCATATAATACGCAATGCCAAAAGTTGAATCGAATCGACTCAAAATTCACAGTGCCCTTTTCGCATCTCGACCATTTATAAACCGAATTGCAAACTTTTTTACTTATAAAAGTATTTGAATGAAATTTGATACATAGCACTTGGAATAAAGGAAAATCAAACGCCAATTTCAAAATTTGGTTTTGCGCATGCGCAGTGCCAACTTTTTTATTTATGGAAGAATTTAAACGAAATTTGATACATAGGCACTTCGAATAAAGGAAAATCAAACGCCAATTTTAAAATTTGGTTTTGCGCATGCGCAGTGCCAACTTTTTTATTAATGGAAGAATTTAAACGAAATTTGATACATAGGCACTTGGGATAAAGGAAAATCAAACGCCAATTTCAAAATTTGGTTTTGCGCATGCGCAGTGCCAACTTTTTATTTATGGAAGAATTTAAATGAAATTTGATACATAGGCACTTGGAATAAAGGAAAATCTAGCGCCAGTTTCAAAATTTTATTTTGCGCATGCGCAGTGCCAACTTTTTTATCTATGGAACCATTTAAGTGAAATTTGATACTTAGGCGCTTGAAACAAAGGAAAATCTAACATTAGTTTTAAAATTTAGGTTTGCGCATGCGCAGTTCCAACTTTCTTATTTAGAAAAGCATTGAAATGAAATTCTTCTCAAAAACTGAAATTGAAGTAGCACGTCAAAAATGGATTGCCCATGTGCAACGCTATCTTTCATATTTGTGGCCGGATTTTTACGATTTTAACAGAAGTTGCATCTTACAAATGGGAAATGAATGCAAGTGGAAATGCGCTTTATGTAAATTGTTTACGATTACTTTTTAACTTGTTTATGTTGAAGCTTGGAGTTGGTAAATCTAGGATGTTATCATCTGTATGAACATAGTTACACATTATAGTGAAATCACTTTGCAATTTGGGTGAATTTTATGAGAAACGCCTACATCACGGGCGTAGCCAAAATAACCCTTTCAACAAATTAGGTACATAGTGAAACACCGTTCTGTGAGGAAAGGGAGAAATGGTTGCCTGAATTTTACAGTCAAAGTGGACCTCAATCTGTTATCGCCCTCAGAAATTTTGAGAATTTAACCATGTTTAGTAAAAGTGCAAGTGTTATGCTTCTAGAATTACTAAATATGTAAGAAAATGTATCTAAATGACGAAACAAAACATTTATACATAAAAGAGTGCCAGGGAGGTTAATAATCATGCCTTTCAAGCCTAGTAATGAAAAAAATTGTTTTAAGTTCATTACGTTGTAACACGGTCTCGGTTTATCGATTTCGTATTACCAGGCAATAATTTGGAATTGAAAATACGGAAAGTACCTACTTTCATTTAAATTTTATTAGCGAGCTGAGCTGAGCTATACTAATGCAAAAAATTCAAATTAATTAAAATATGAGCGCCTTTTTACGTCATTCATTTAACAATAGCTGCTGTAGGTACAAATTGAATCGATCCTCTTGCTTTGCGAGAATTTATTCGCAAATACTTTAAGCTTTCGACCAAAAATGAGCAATTGTATGAAATGAAATACAAAATGCGGCATTTATTATTTACAACGTTAGCTTTGAAGTTTGTCAACAATGAATGACTATGGAATTATTAACATTTCACATTGCATAAACTAGTGCGTTACACGTGTAGCATATCTTTGAAAAATGGGAATTACGGAACCAATGCGCGTTTCTCCATTGTGTAATATTTGAGATTTGGATATAGGATTAAAATGTATTTGGTCGCATCGTTAAAAAGAGGCCTACGCCCGCAAAAATGTCGTTACGTTGCGTAGTTAAAAAAAATCGAGGGAGCAGAGCACTCGTTTAGAGAGGGGGGTCGAGATTTCTGTCGAGGGTGCGTTTGAAGATGTGATGTAAGGAAACTTGGTGTACGATTCAAGTACGAGTCGAAGAGCCGTCCTCCCTTCTTCATCCCTTCGTTAACATGAGGACACGTGTTGCATCTCATGTGTTTCCCAAATAGTCCTTAAGCCATTAAAAACTACATCTAAAGGAGTGAAAGGAGTGTACTATACCAATTGGAGTCCGATCAATAACGCACTTTTAAACTAGAACGAATCCTGTTAAGTTGTGAATTGTGCGAATTAGACATAATTATTTGAGAAAACGAATTGAATTTCTACTAATTAAATTTTTTAAATCATACGTGAATCGTTTAGGGTGTTATGTATTGACCTACCTATAAAGCCCCATTCTATCATCATGAGATGATTTTCCGGTAAAAATTAATACTCGACAAAAAATTCCTCAATCTTAGTGTGAACCTCTATTATGCAATTTCATCTCAAACCCCTAAATTGCGTTAAAAAGATTTTATAAGAAAACATTCAAGATTTCTAGGACCCCTGAAGACGTACTTCCAATTAATCATTCGCGAAAAAAACCACAAACAATTACGTTATTCGACAATGATCTCAAGTAGCTGTTGAAGGACATCTTAATTGTGTACCATAAGTTACCGCTGGTCGCTGGGGGGTAGTTGGAGGGCGCCATATTGGTTCAGCCCGTTGTCTGCCTTGTGAACTACCCGGAACAATTATCGATATCTCTTTAAGTTAATTAATTAAATCAGGGCCAGGGTAATAAATCTATCCTACGTACAAATCAAATATGACACGTTGCATTTTCTACGCTACCGATTTGATCTCATGCTAATTCAATAATAACAATTTCAGCTCCTGTTACCCCGACATTCTGGAGCCAGTCTTCCTTATGTTATTAAGAGAACAATGCGCTATAGAAATAAAAAAACTCAGAAAAGACGATTGTTAATAAAATTCCATCAACGGCTTACAGAATGCTTCATGCAATTCCACCAGCCATACAATTTATTGTACAATTCGACCCTCTAAATTTGACACCTGGAGACTTTGGGATTTTGAAAAAAATAGTTGTAAATGCACGTGAAATGTGGATTTGTTGCACTAATTCAGTTAGAAAAAGCAAATTTGTTTTTGTTTTGTTTGAAGATAAATTAATTGTATTTTCCTTATTCTATATTTGCGATGCGATGTTTGATACTTTTGAGCTTTTTATGTTTTAAAATTTATTAACCCCCGTTTTTGTCTAAATTTTTTCGTCAAGAGAAAAGCGTGCACGATCCCATTTTAGCATCAAAGGTTTAATAATCGATTTACTACGATTGTAAATTTCTCCGAATAAAAGGTAAGGAATGTAAATGGTTTCTGAAGTAAGTTCAAGATATGTGCCCCCGCCAACCCTTTACTTAACGACCAGTATAAACAAAACTATGTACACCGTCTTTGGTCAAGCATGGAGCAGAAAATAAAATATCATTTATTATCAGTCATAAGACACCAGTTATGTGCGAAAGGAGATGAATTTTTTAGGTACAGATTTATAGTTGGATTTAGCTCGCAAGTGAATGACCAGTTGCGAAAAACATTTTTGTGCCAATAATATAATATGTTTTTATTGTTTTGTTTTCATAGGTTTGCCCGATATTATTTTACGGAAGAAAAATAATATGCCCGGTTTACCGCCAAATAAATCAGAACCAACTACAGAATGTATACGGCAGCAAAAACAGCCCTACGCTTTACGAAATGTAATTTTCTACAAAATGTAATTTGTTAAATAAATATTGACGTACTTTCATAGAGGAAAGGTTCCGCTTTTCGGTTGTTATATGTAAAATATTTTAACGGTTGTACGTTCAAGTATGTAAATATAAATTATTTTCCCATTCTCAATTTACAAAACTGAAGTAAAAAATAAGGATAAATGCGTGAACAGTAATTGGACGAGAGAATATTTCTTGACAGATGTTTGTATCGTAGAACAAAAACTTCGCAGTTCAGGGTATTTTTTACATTAGGAACCAGAAAAAATAACCCGTAACCCAATTTTCACAATTTAGAACGGCGACAAAATGAAAATGCCAGTTCTACGAAGGGCGCTGCGCATCGCAATTGATTTTACTCTCGACGATAAAAAGTTGGAGGATGCACCCCAATGTCGCTTCGATCTTTCTGACGTAATTGCTCCAACTTATTTATAGATATTGGCAACACACAAGTTATACATAATAATGACTTATTTTTGTCCACCCCACACTAATCAATGGAGATTTTTCGTGTAAGCAGCATCAGTCTGACGTGCAGAGTATAAAAATGGCTGTTCTCTTCCGAAACTCAATTTGGGTATTCAATAGCTCGCACTGGGGGAGTATCATTTATGCACAATTCCTAGTTGCGAGCAAGTGAGTTGCGAACACAGCTTATGCATAAGTTATTTTATGTTTCGGAAGTAATTTAGAAGAAATCGCCGCCGGCTTGTCAAAGGATTGATTAACTGTCGCCTTCAAATTCCAAATAAATCACTTTTTGAACATTTCCCTTGACATGTCCTCGTTTCGAAGTTCTCAGTGCGACCAAATTGGCTGCATGCGTTTCAATGGTCCCATTTCATTTCATTCTAAGCGAAGTTGTATATTTTTCAACTAAGTTACCTCTCTCTAGCACATGGATTAAATCTGCCTTCATGTTGGGGTCTTTATTTGCGATAATTATAACCAAAGAGTGGCATTTTTGTGATAGACCCAAAATAGTATTTCTCCGGATAAGCAGAAATGCACCTTCCTTGCCCCTAGGAGTGCAGTTACTCTCAGAGCATTTAGTTTTAACTGCAGTAAAGCGTTCCTTGATGCCTCGTTTAATTAAGTCGTAATTCGTATGCGAAAGCCTTCAAGATTAATCCACACTGGCGAAACCCGATGTGAATAAATTACCTATGCTAACACCTTCTGCAAACAAAAACACTTGGCACATGATAAGAGTGACTAGATCCTTTACAAAATAATCTGTTATTTATAACTGCTAATTCTGAGTAGGGAGCGAAACACCACCTGTGGTCTATAATTTTGTGAGTACGTTGGCTACTTTGCATAGATAAACTTTATATAACAGCAGTTGCTTTATATCATCCCCTTTTTCTGTTTTCTGGGTCAATTGAAGAAGGTTGACATTTTTTGAACTGTTACATATTGAAAGGCGGTCGATGAAGTAAAGACTGGCAGTCTACTGTGCGCCCACTATCTTAATGGAACCGGGAAAAAGGAATAATTTCGCAAGGAGCTCTAGGAAGGGGGGATAAAAAACAGTTACTGCTTGAGATCGAAGATCAATCAGCTCCTCTGAAAAAAGGGGTTTTAAGTTATACAGGGATGAAGTTTTAGGCTTGGTCCAACTTTACGTCAAGAACAACGAACTAAAAACGAAATGTTAGTTTTAAATACAAGCAACAACGTATCGAAAAAGAACCCCTGGAGGTACGTGTGAATCCTTGGCTTTTTTGATGTACTGAAGGAAGTGATTAAAGAAAATAACCTGGAAGGTAAACCGGGGCGTTTTTACAACTGTAATAAGACTGGTTTTTCCCAGGATCCCAGTAAAGTGAAGATTAAAGTCAAAGGAATAGTAGAATTATTAATTCTAGTAAAACACCGCAAGTTTTATGGCAACTTCCACCGCTGGTGAATAATTACTCACCCTGTGCATTTTTAAATGTAAAAATATTATGAGCTGGGTGTATGAAAACTCTGCGACGAATAGCATTATTCAACCACTAGACGTGCAGGTCACAATCTTAGTAAAACAGGTAAAAAAAGCAACAAACGAGACTGTACGGAAACACCCTCTAAAAAAGGAGTAGGTGCATGAACTAGAAATAAAAGCTTTGTTTCTGATAGCAACGCTGATGCGTGTGCTGATGATTCTGACTCAGATAATCACCCTCATGAGCCCATTTGCGTAGGTGGGATTTAACGCGCAAATCTAATTAATGCGCCTTGAGCAGTCGTAGCGCTCAGGTCAACGAAGATCAAAACCCGCGGTTGAGCCTTGCTGTTGCTTAGCTTTAAAAAAATCTAATAAAAATTTGCGCCAAACAACCTGTCAGGTCAAAAAATTTCGCGGGGCTAATCGCGGGGTTAATCGAATTCAAAAAAACCACCAAAATCATTAGTACGGAAGTGTTACAACTTGAAATTGAAGTCCGTGAGAAAAGTATGAGAAAATCAATCTAAGAAGAAACCGTATCGGTGATAACGACCCAAAGATACACTGAACGCAGTAGTTTTTAGAGCGAACGCAGTTGTGGCGGTAGGCAGCAAATTAAGCGGACGTTTCGGCAACCTGAATCAGAGGAAATACTAAAAAGTTCCATGTGATAAACTTTCTTCGTCAAATAAGCGTACGTGCACACTATCGCCAAAAATTATAAAAATACAAGTAGAGTTTCCGGCGAATAAATCAGAATGTCGATTCGATCAACTAAAAATTCTAATTAGAAAGTTAACTAGTTTTTAAGTGAAACCTTGAACTAGTTTTAAGAGCTATAATATTTCGATAGCTGAAAGTTAGTTTGAATGCAGAGGCTTTAAGTATAAAAGTTCACCGTCCGATCATTTGCATACGAAACTTCAATAATTCTGCAAGAGATCCAATTTTCGTTTCTATATTGCCCAAGTTTAAGGCATCAAGGGCCGTACCTCGGGCCGTACCAATTTTTCCCATAATGGAAACCATCGATTACAGAATACGCTATAATTAAGGTAACGTAATCTTTTTTGGTTTGTATAAAACATAATGATAGGCTTTCTTTAATTATGTTTTCTCTGGTTCCCGTGGGAATTTCGGGAAACTTACGGAGAACACTTTAACGCCTTTAAGGAAACCTAAGTTCTAAGTGTCAAGTGTCTATCTTCCGCAGTTCCGACTGTAAAACGCAAAATCCATTTTGTTTCGCGTTCCCGTAGGAATTTTGAGTGATTAGTGCACCCCTACAATCCCCAAGCAATCTACATGTTAAACTTCAGACCTCGGACCTCCGAAAGCAGAGAGAATATACGAAGATGGTCAAATTGGGAAAAATTTGCTTTCAACAGGATGGTGCACTCAAGCACAATCCCCGCCTGATCGTGACCTACTGCACAAATTTCCTACAAAATTCAAAATTTCTAGACCTAAGGAATTCTTCACTAGGAGAAGGTAAATGTTTCAATTTGTAGAGCCGTCTTAACCGATGCAAGGAAAACCAGCTGCCTAACATAATTGTGAAGTTGCTAATTGCTCTCGTAGAGATGTGTAAATTATTTTTGTAGCATCTGACAGCCCTCGGCATGGGGAAGAGAGGGGAAATATTGTAGGATTTAAGCCCAGTTAAGTAATTATTAACCGATTTTAGTTTCCCAATGTTAACCAAAAACGAGCATTAAAACTGTAAGGCCGTCCAGTTTAATTCATTATCGCAGACATTTTGCGATTGATTATTGAACTACCAAATTTTGGAATTTCAACCCGGACAAATTAACCATATTTAATTAATTGTGTTGCACAAAATCTCGTCTGATTAGATTGTATCTAGTAATTTTTTAACGATTTCTTATGAATTCGTCGGGCTAAATAGAAATTCAGATGTTCCCTTTCCGTATTTTTGAAATTTTACAAAGGGTAAGTGACAAATTTGAAAAAAATCGTCACTGGCGTGGTCGATAATACTTTAATGACAAAGATAAAAAAACATGGGAGCAACGGGGACAATTTCCAATAAACCTTTAGTTTTTGTATGGAAAAAACTAAAAAAAATGAACTTTCTCGTGAGTCGCAGCAGAAAATGTTAAAAATTCGCAAATGATATAACTTCCACCACCTGCAAAATAAAATTGACATACGTGAAAATTCTTACAGAGTTTCATAATGATACATCCATGCTGTATTTGTATAATAATTTGATTTCCTGAAAAAAAAACAATTCTCTCGCATTTGCATGAGGCCTTCATCAACATGCGTTTTTCCACACAAAATGGAAGAACTTTTGCTGGAATCTAAAGCAAGGCGGCGGCTCCAAAGTGTAACAGAGTTCCTATACCAACATTGTGCCCAACTTCTATGATCTATAGGGCGTGACCTCCAGCGTGATGTACATCGTTATAAATGCGTCAATCCTGAAATTGGAACTGTAATTTCTGGAAGGATTTAACCTGTAAATAGTGATATTTAGGCAATTTTTCACAATTACATCCCTTAATTAAGTACATCACATATGGGGATAGGGTGTCATTTAACAATTTTGACAGGCGTTTTTGTGGAACACCGTGGATGAGGGTATCGAGGCTCGAGTATATTTTATTATGGTTCCTCTGAACTCCCGTCCAGACCGTTTTTGGCATTTTCCGATACTCTTTTATGATCTTATACGTTAGATTGCCAATTGCTGTACTTTTAAAGTAAGATGTAATAAGACTCGTAAATTAAGCTCCTTAGTCTACATTAATTGAATTTAAGACGATCTTTACCTACTGCTTCGATTTGACGCGTACTAAACTCCGGAGAGGACGTTTTTTAGGTCAGTTTAAACAAGTAATTAAAATGCTGAATAGAAAATACTACTAGACTTTTGCTATCAGACCAACACTTTTCAAAATACCAGGTTGCAAAAAATGAAAAAATTATTTCTAATTAATAACTAATAATAAAACGAAATTTTGGCACGAATAATAAATCTCCGTTGATGATTCCTTATTTTTGTTGCACGTGGATCCCATTAGCTCAGATTATGTGCATTTGATAATTAAAAATCCAAGCAATACATGAAATAATATCAGAAATGATACATCATTCTCTATTCAACATGCCCAAGGACGTGCAGAAGCGTGTTTGATGGCAAATGGTGGACATTTCCTCTTCACCCTCTGTCCGATTTGAGCATTTAGATCCCTGATTTTCTATTTTTCTCCTACTCCTCTCCTCTTTTCGACCTCAGCCCCTCCGTATCAACTCACGAGATTTTCCTATTTGTTCTTCCCACATTCCTTTGCGTTCATTCACGTTGTCAAGCATTCGTTTAATTTAATATATACTTTGGCGTCCTTCTGTTTAGCCTTAATACCCATCTATGATATCTTCCCATTCCTTCTACCCCCATATCTTCGCTCCGTACGTAAGCACCCGTCACACCACCGTATACCTAGGTATTTTCTTGTTCTGAAATTGTTCTTGAAACCACTTTCTCCTATTCCCCACACTTATCTCATCGCCACCGCCCCCTTTTCCCTTAGTTCTCTTATTTGCTCATGTCCCATTATTTTTGCATTTGGTACCCTAAATGTTTGACTTCTTTAACCTCTTCTATTATTTCCTCCCTCCATGTTCTCTCCCTTTACCTTCCACCCCCTTTCCCAAATCTCATCATCTTCGATTTATCTACATTTAGCTCCATTCCTTTTTTTCCCAATTCCTCTCCATTCTTAGATCATTTCCTTCATTTATTGTACCTCTGTTGATACTGCGCCGTCGGCGTATCCCACTACTACTAAGTCCAAAACACTCCACAAGACTCCTTCTATTCTTACCCTCAATCTTGCCTCTCCATATAGTTCCTTGATTCTGTCCTTTAACACCTATTTTCAGTACCTTTTCCACCAATCTGTGTAATACATGTTATACACAGTCGATCGTTCTCCTCCCCTTTCGAATCCCATTTTTGTTTCCTGTAACATCCTCTAGTCTTTCTCTTTCTCTGTTTAATCTTCCATTCAGTACCATTGCGTAGATTCTTTGTCGCCTCTTTAGAAAATCGGCACCCCTTCCTTCCATTCTTCGGGTAAACCTCGTTCTTTCCATACCTTGTTTGTTAGATTCGTCATCCTTTCCTTGACCATATCTGTAGCGTGTGTCAACGAAAGGCTTTGATAATAACAGATTCCACCAAGTAGTATATATATGTATATGTGAATATTTATGTGTGCTTGTATCATTAGCACCGTTTTTGAAGTATTTAAGATACTTGGAAGTAGCTTAGTATCCTTTTGTCCTATCTAAATACTTCCTACAGGCACGTGTATTCTATTCTTACACTATGCTACAGGGTATGGGCCATTGATTCTTCAGTAAAGTGCCCGCAACACTGTCACTCTGGAAGAGACTTGCAAGTTCCAAGTACTAAAAATCCTTATTGCAAAATATGGGAAATAATCGTGCAAATAAATTATTCATTGAAGCTACTACATTTTAATTGCAACAATCGTAATAATGTAAAAAATTCAGGAAACAGGCAATGCTATCTTGTATTGAAATAAGTAATAGATATCCGTACGAATGGGGTCATCCCGCCTTCATTTTTTATTTCTGATCCACAAAGTACATTAAAATTAAAAAGACCCGTGTGTCCTCAATTTTTATTTGCGAGTAAAATAAACCCAAAATAAATTATTGAAAAGCTGTTTTTTTAGTCCGAATTTGAAACGCTTCAGACTAAATACGTCACAAACCTACAACCAATCACGAAGAAGTGAGCTGGCAACCTTACGCGAGGGTCTGACGTTTGTCACATTTGACGTTTTGAGAGGGATGTTTAACTGCATCTAGCACGAAAGTGACAAGTGCCTGTGACAGATGACGCAAGTTATAAATGCCATTCTCCTGCAATATTGCCAAGTCGTTATGTCATCTGAATGGTTCTAGGAGCTGATTGGTCGGGCTTATTACGTCACAGAGCCCGCCACAATCATATCGTTTTGAATAAACCTTTAAAACCGCACATGTTCATTATTTTTTTGCTGATCAGCCTCTATTTTTAAATAAACTTTTACTGTCCAAAAAAATGTTTTATGGTTTCAGGTACACGCTTATTAAATTAGAACTGCGGAATTCAACTATACTGTAAACCCCCATTACCATAGCGTATTTTGTAATTTTGTAATGGGGAAAAGTAAAGGAATTAACGCTGTAAACATTTTAAAAGCCTTGAAAGCCTTACATACACGTATAATATTGATTAAATTATTCAATTTTGGGTACACCATTCACTGTATCCAAACTATAAGTAGATTATTCTCAATATCCTCATCAAGTATTACACATCTTCAACGATCGATAATGTGGAATTTAATACGGCAAAATTAAATTTGCAAGCGATACGTCATTATGCTTTTGCATATACTGATAAATCAGAGGGAGAGTAAACCGAAATTTGGCAAGCATTTACATAGAGGCATTTTTCATTGCCTGCAGGATGCAAAGTGGGAATCATCGCCTCTATCGCACGTTGAAAATTAACTAATGCAAAGGGAATTTCGATTACGAACCTTGTCAGCCAGTTCCTATCTCTCACTTAATTTCCTCCCTTCCCAATTGTAAGAACGTCAGCGTAGTAAAAATCTTTATCTGATATTAAAATTTGTAAAGCAATTCAAGCAAAACGCGTTACATTTCATTTAAGCGGAGCTTTCGGGTACGCGCCTAGGGAAATGTTTCTTATAATGTAAGTAGGCACAAAAGTGGCAAAATTGGGTTGTCTTCCACCTAATTTAAGTTGCGATAGAAACAAGCAGATAATAATATAACATTTCCGTGTAATACAAGTATTGATAGTCTCGCCAAGTGGTTTTACGAGAAAGTATATAACGAGTGTTCCAAAAAGCCTGAGAATTATAAAGAACATATTTAAGCTCGATGATCTTTTATTTAAGTGCAAGGCCGTATGTGACTTTTACAAAGTTCATCATGTATTTATGGAGACGGTTTCAGAAGATGTTTTTAGGGAGAAAACAAAAATAATGTAATCTAAGTAAATCCAGAGAACAAGGAAGCCATAGTCCAGTACTAATTGAGGGATTAACGTAAAATTGTTCCGAATATCGAAATGCAGTATTTGCAGTGTGTGCAGTAGCTCCATCCTGCTGAAAATATCCTTCCCTCAATTTGACATCGTAAAGCTGATTTAAAAATGCATTTAATATTTCCGTACAGTATCCTTCTGCATTTTTAACTTCTTCAAAATTATGTGGATCTGTTCTCTCAAGGGAGACTCTTAAATATGCTTGCGGTAGTACTATTTGTGTGTCATTTCGCTACCTACTAACAGTCGTCTGCACCAAAGAGGACCTTTACGTCACTTGTTTCTGAACCAATTCCATCTCTTTTACGCTCAAGAGAGGGTCTACAAATCCATTTTGTCCATTTCATCCTTATTGTTATTCGTTATTTATTGTACAATTCACATACCCGCCGCCAAATCAAGAATTATAGAAAAATAGATATAAAAGACCCAAAATCTTAAATATTACCTACACAGGGAAGAATAGAGCGCGCGGATTTATTAGGCTTTCGAAGTCTTTAATTCCTTGAAGATAATAACATTGTCGTGTATTAAATAAAATGTGGTTGGTCCCTTCTCGTATTGCCTTTTAATTGGTACCGCATATATGTATGTAAACAAAAATTCTGGGTTATCAAAGAAGCCGAAACGGTAATGAATACATTGCTAAAATAATTGAATTGCTTTCAACTTTCCCCCACTTCCCCCAAACATGCAAATTCGCGTTACCATCAAATTTTTAAACTGTGTTCAGTACAAAATATTTTGAATATTCATTGTATAATAATTGATTGATATTTCCATGACACTCAAAGTCAAAATTGTCATTTGTTCGTTTTACATTTATATACGAATTTTAAATTATCAGCTAAATACAATGGTTAATGATGCACATACAGTTTAACAATCTACATGTATAGGGGTTTAATTAAATTTGTTTCATTAATTTCTAACTCGGGACAAATAGAAATTTACTGTTAGTGTTTCAACAATTCATTCAACCATTTTAATACAGTGGCTAAAGTTTAGTGAGAAATATAATTATCTCACTCTCATTTGACGTAACGTGCAGATGTGATTGCTAGATAGCAGTTAAGACCAAACCGGTCTTTTTTATGATCTTACTTCGAGAGGGCTCCACTAAAATTGACAAGGTTAACCCTCGGTGTAGGTAACTGCAGAAAGCTGTAGTTATGTTACAGTTTTTTTTAGGTCAATCTCGTTTTCTTCACACCATCCTACTGCTCAAACAAAAAATTACAATGAAATGGCAATCGGTCCTAACGCAAGAACTAATGACTTGAAATTAATAATTTAGGAGACTCAGTAGCCTAATAAACTTTCAAAGAAATCACTTACACAACTTTTGTTTAACAATTTATTTTAGCGAATTAGGTTTTCCTACAGTTTTCCTAATTCGTAAGGTAAATACCGGAGTAGAATAGAACAACCTCTAAAAAAAGCATTATGTCACTCTGTAATTGGGCGTAAGCCTGTTGAGGACCTAGAACAAGAGGAAAAATAAATAAATAAATAAATAACTAAATAAATAAATAGATAAATTTTGGGCACAAATAGAAACAATCTGAACATGAGAACTCTATCTGGATTATACAATGGATTCAAATGAACATAATTGACTGACAATGACAAAAAATTTATTCAGCATAACATCAACAAAAAAATCTGAAATAAAGAGGCACAAACCCGTATTATTCACCCCACACGTAGGTGGTCGACACAAATAAACATAGTTCTCTTAAAAAATCTTTTTAATCTGGTCAAAACAACGGTCGTATTCAGGCGTATATAAACAAAACCGCGCGTCGAGCGGCATCAGGAATCTTCATTTCTTTACTATTACACTGAACTCACTCGAGCTGGTTTGTTGAATTAATAGGTATTTCTTTCTTATGGCTGTTCAAACGGGAAACACTTTAAACTTTTGTTTATTAGAATTCTATAACGTTTTCATTACGCACTAAAACTGCTTTTCTGAAATCAACGTACCCTTCTTCCGTTAACGGACTAACCGCATTAAACTTTGCACGAACTTTCACTTCACTGATCTGCACACATTATTCTGATTGCGACGAAACTCCATGTTCAAGCAAACAGAAAAGCCAATTACTTGACAAAATTGGCGTATAAAGACGTACACGATTTTTTTACACGGCGCATGGCGAACACCGTACGGTGAGACAACCTCCTTGGACTAATAAGTCCCGTTTTTTCCTTCTTCCTATTTATTTAAAATTTAAAAAATTTAAATAAAAAAAGTAATGCCCAATCAGAAGCGCTTAAAATGTCCCCTGTTTCATAACACAATTACGCGTACAAGAAATGGTGCACTTGTATGCTTTGCCATCAGCGCTAAACACACATGCGCCATGTTTCTTAATTTTAAATAATGCAATTTTCATCTCTTATAATTTACTTAAAAATAGGAACAATTCTAAAATGGAAAAATAGACACTAAAATATCAAATTCCGATAAAATCAACCAATCCTGTGATTATTTGTAGTGAAATGCTCCAGATTTCAATTAAATTAAAACATTCTCTCACACAGGATGGCCCGTTATTATCTTCGGTATTATTTCAGCCTAGAATACGTCCACATGACGTTATTTACACAACAATATTAATCTAACAATTTACGATGCTATCTTTCCATATCACATTTCCATTTTACAAATGTTTCTTAGAAAGTTTTAAGTACGTAATTATATTCCAAAAACGTGGCCACGATATTTCGATGAATAATTCTTAGTTTAGCTTAGAAGCGAATAACAACTCAAGAAAATAGTCATTTTTATAGGGTTGATCCCATGAATTTGGATATTTTGAACATTAGCCAATTTTAAATGACAAACCTTTTTTTCCTGTTAAACTTAAATTTCATGCGTTCAGAATAACCCATAATAAAATACACAATACCTGATATACTTCAATTTGGCGTCGGACACTATAACAGTAATATGGCCGGAAACCCCCTCCTTACATCGACCATGGTATCGAAAACGAAATAAAGGAAATGTGGAAAATAAATCCGCCATCAAACAGCGTTCTTCAACTAAAATACCAGGAACGATCAAGATTATATTCTTTCGTATAGTGATCTTGGATGTTTACTACGCAAGCAAATCAACATTTCTTTGACAGTGTAGAGTCGTATTAACAGTAGGGATAACATTTACTTTTGTATCAACTGGCTTTTATAATGGTTAATAACATTTATTGTTTTTCTTTAAAAAAAAAGAGCGATGACGAACGTGAGGTCCACACTGGGGCGCTCATTCCGTGCGATCAAATGGGCAGTGTCGCAAAGGAGCTCTTCTGCTAGCTCTCTTAGTAGAACTGAGCCCTGGTAAAATACCTGTGTAAAGGTATTTCTTTTTTGGCGTGTTTTCTTCCGGGACATGGACGAACTGGCGGGCAAATTGTGCATGCAGCGGTGCCTCGCTACCGATCTACATCGCCGCGTTTGTTATCTGCACAGATCCCCGCCACTACCCCTCAAATGCTTCAGCACTTATTTATTACTTATTTGCTGGACTATTACTTTCTCCGCAGTGATACTACTTTGGTAGTCAGAAGACGAATATGCCCGCTACCACCATGTTTAAACATTCATTGGTTAATGCCTTTTAATACTACCAATCCCAAATGGTTTTTTGGTCTTCCCACATGAATAACGAACTGCACAATTAAGATTTTTATGAAACGAAATGACATTATGTCCGCATTACTTTCTTAACCTGATCACCCTACTAAAAATCAGGAAATTCAATACTAGTTCGAGACGTTCAAGCGATAATTCACTTCCTAAAACCACTAAGGACAAAGAACCATTCAAATTAAACATCTGGGGAAATGATTTAAAATTCGCTAAATAATTATCATGAAAATTTCTCCTCTACTTATTTCTGCGAAATCCAAAATAAAAAGCTACCGTTACATTGTCCGGCAGTTACACGCTCACAATTACAAGAGAAGATTGAATTACTGTGATTGGTTTGCCAACAATCTAAATGACAGTGGGATTTTGAATTTAACGTTCATGGGCGTCGAACCCTGGACTCATTTATCTGGTTGCGTAAATAGTCAAAATTGTCGATTGTGGTGAACTGAAAATCTACATAATTTTAAAGAGACTCGTTAACATCCCTTAAAAGATGGAATTTGGGTTGGAGTACGTCTGGAAGATGCATTGGAACAAATTGAAAGACCGAAATTTTCAACATGATGGAGCCACGCACTGCACAGGCTGCGCTTAGATATTTGGAACGAGTTTACAATAAACGCGTAATGGGTGCTGGTTTATGTCTTCCTCGATTTTATCCCGATTATATTTTTATCCTGTTTTCCACGTTAAACAATACCTATCTTCCAAAACCGCCTCCACACACTTGATAAACGTCGAGTTATTACTTATTATTATCTATTCTATTCATTTCTAAGCCAATAAATTTAAATTTGAAGAAAACGACTCCATTTCATCACTTTTGTGCGTACTTACAGTACAAACACCCGAATGCTACGCTCAAATTTGCTTGAATTGCTTTCAAATTTTAATATCAGGACCACTCATTTTTATTACGTTCTTGCAATTGCGAAGGGGGGATATTGAGTTGATATATTCGAGAGATAGGAAAAACCAAAGAAAACTAACTGACAAAGTTTGTAATCCAAATTCCCGTTTGCATTAGTTAATTTTTCATTTAATACCGAGCAAATGATTCTCGGTTTGTACCCTAAAGGCACTGAAAAATGCGTAAAACGTCTGCCTAAGAGCTCTCCACATCTCGGTTTACTCTCCCTCTGATTTATGCGGATATGCAAAAGCACATTTCCATTAAGGTAATGATTAATGACGCATCGCTTCCAAATTTAATTTTGCTGTATTACATATCGATCGTTAGAAATTTATAATATAGTGTAACGGAAACGCTCCAGACATGACGTCGCCTTTGGCGCTCTGGAATTTTCTACGCGCGCGATAGTGGGATTTGTGTAGGAATATTCGAGACTGTACGCGAATGTTCTGGACTTACATTGCTTGTGTGTATAAATGGTTGCGGACCGAACATCGCGGCAGTCTACTACCGAACGAGATCGAGCGCGGAAATATAAATTGCGAAGTGTGTGTGATATAAATAATCGATATAAATTGTACGGTTTTAATAGTGTTTTAGTTTTGTTTAATAAATATTGATATAAATCGAACCCGAATTTATAAATAACGTTACATTGGTGTCAGGTGCGGGGTTAATTAAATTAATTAAAAGTAAGATTAAATTAAGTGCTTGTGCTTGTGTATGCCTGTAACAAGATCTGCTGCCGCTAAAATGGAAGAAACGATGCTCAATTTGCTCCAGCAAATCCAAAATGGCCAACAGGTGTTGCAACAAGAAATAAAAAGCAACCAAGAGAAGTTGAAAGAAAATTCTAGAAATTTTGAAGAGAAGTTCGAGAAAATGGAAGAGAATTCTAGAACGATTAATGAAGAAAATTCTAGAAATATTCAAGAGAAGTTGGAAGAAAATTCTAGAAATTTTGAAGAGAAGTTCGAGAAAATGGAAGAAAATTCTAGAAAGATTAATGAAGAATTCTAGAAATATTCAAGAGAAGTTGGAAGAAAATTCTAGAAATTTTGAAGAGAAGTTCGAGAAAATGGAAGAAAATTCTAGAAAGATTAATGAAGAAAATTCTAGAAATATTCAAGAGAAGTTCGAGAAAATGGAAGAAGATTCTAGAAAGATTAATGAAGAAAATTCTAGAAATATTCAAGAGAAGTTCGAGAAGATTGAGGAAAATTCTAGAAAAATGGACGAGAAGTTCGAAAAGATGGAGGAAAATTCTAGAAAGATTATCGAAGAAGTCCCTAAATCAATTGAAGAAAAAGTTGAAGATAGAATTACGGAAGTTTCCAAAACATTTAAAGCAACATTCGTTGAGATTGAGCACAAGTATGAAGAGCTGCGCGAGCAATTCTTGCGACTGACTACGGAAGAGCGTACTAGTAGTGCCCCAGATGAATTACTGATGGACCGTCTCCTTGAGGTGCCACAGTCTACTCATTACAAGAAGGTCGACCCAGAAACAAATACGAGAGTAGAAGGCGACGTTCAGCAAGCCCGAATAAAGCCACCTACTTTTGATGGTAAGATTCCTTGGACCACGTACGTTCGACAGTTTGAAGCAGCGGCTGCGGCAAATAAATGGACTCTTCAAGACAAAACTACAGCCCTTATTCTTGCTCTGAGAGGAGATGCTCTGGATGTGTTGCGGACCATCCCCGAGGATCAACAGAACTTCCAACAAATAGTAGCGCGACTCGAAATGCGATATGGAGATAAACACCTTCAGCAAGTTTACTATGTCCAAGTCAAGAACCGAATGCAGAAACCTGGAGAAAGTTTGCAGGAACTTGAAGCGGACATCGCTAGACTGATTCGATTGGCATACCCTACGGCACCGGAGAGCTTTCTTGATCAACTGGCTGTACAGACATTTATCGATGCCGTTCGTGATGGAGATGCCCAGCAGGCTTTGAGACTGGCTAGGCACGACAAAATTGAGAAAGCTTTGGCCCATGCGTTAGAATTCGAAACCGCCAAGAAAGCTAGTCATGGAAGTGCGCGAGTACGTATGGTGGAACCTCGCAGTGACAGCCGGGTAAGAATCATCGAAGAGGAAGGTGGCTCTGGAAGTTTTGAAGAAAAGGTCAGTAAAGAAGTGGAAGAAAAGGTCAGTAAAGTAATGGAAGAAAAGATCAATAAAGCAATACAGTCACTGGCAAAGAAACGTGAACCACGGCGAGATTGGACACGTTCGCCGCAACTGCCAAAAACCATTGCAGCAGTCGGAAAACTAAGAAAGGTCGACAGGAAGGGGCTATCGTCGACCTGCAGAAACAAAGCCCCGATCTTCACTGTAAACATTACGTCGTCTGGAAAAGTTCACAATAATGCAGACGCTTTGTCAAGAAGACCGTGCAAAGACAACTGCACACATTGTTCTAAAATAGAAGACAAGATTGGCCATCTGCGACGAACAACTGTAGAGAGTGAGGAATGGAAGCCAAGCAAAATCAAAACGGCCCAAGAAAACGACCCAAATATAAAAACTGTTCTGAATTGGATGCGCCACGGACAAAGACCAGGCTGGCAAGACATTAGTGCCACAAGTCCTGAAGTAAAGAGTTATTGGGGCCAATGGAATAGCCTGACTCTGAAAGACAACCTGTTGTATAGGACCCTTGAAAGTGAGGATGGCACCGAATCGACGCTGCAATTAGTAGTACCTAGAAGCAAAGTGTCGGAAGTATTGCGAAAATTGCATGACGGCGCTTCCGGAGGACACTTTGGTATTACGAAAACGATGCAAAGGGTACGTGAGCGATTCTATTGGGTCAACCGTAAAGAAGATGTCCGGCGATGGTGTCAAAAATGTGAGTTATGTGCTACTGGAAACGGACCAGTTTCCAAGAAGAAGGCACCCATGAGGCAGTATAATGTTGGTAGTCCGATGGAACGAGTTGCTATCGATATCGCAGGACCGTTTCCCGAGACAGATGGCGGAAATAAATATATCCTAGTCGCTATGGATTATTTCACAAAGTGGACTGAAGCTTACGCCATTCCAAATCAAGAGGCAGCAACAGTTGCAGAAGTGTTGGTAAAGGAGTTCTTTACACGTTTTGGTGTTCCTATAGAAATCCATTCAGATCAAGGAAGGAACTTTGAGTCGGCTTTGTTCCAAGATGTTTGTCGATTGGTAGGAGCCAATAAAACCAGAACAACACCTTTGCATCCTCAGTCAGATGGAATGGTTGAGAGAATGAATCGAACGATGGGTAAATATCTTTCAAAAGTCGTGGCAGAACATCAGAAAAATTGGGACCAGTACCTCCACCTGTTCCTTATGGCGTATCGATCAGCCGTCAACGAGACCACGGGTCAGACTCCTGCCTGCCTTATGTTGGGTCGTGAACTACGCCTTCCATGTGACCTCGAGTTTGGGCGTAAACCCATGAAGAATATGTCGCAGGTGAAAATTATGTTGACCAACTAAAGGCGAAGATGAATGACATTCACGACTTGGCTAGAAGTCATATTCAGATTGCCAGCGATCGCATGAAAAATCAATACAACCTCCGCTCGGCCAATGAAACTTTTGAAGCTGGAGATCTGGTATGGCTGCACAATCCACAGAGACGAAGAGGTCTTTCTCCCAAGCTACAAAGACAATGGGAAGGTCCATATGAGGTGATCAAGAAAATAAATGACGTGATATATCGTATCAGAATGAACCACCGGAAACCGAAAGTTGTCCACATTAATCGACTCGCACGATATGCCGGATCCAACAACAACGAAGAAGTTAGAGGTAAGTATTCGAGAAGAGGAACGCAGCTTTGGGATCGAGCCAAACTTTAACGATTTTATGTCAAATTACGCCCAGCGGAAGAAAGCTCGATTTGGCGTTACTCAGGAAATTTGTCAAAATATTTTTGAGCTTCCGATTAACGTTTCCATCGCCCATTGTGTCGCCGAAGACCTTCGCATGAGTAGAGGTATAGCTTCCGTATTCCGGAAAAGATTTGGAAGAATCGACGAGTTGTTAAAGCAAAGACCACGAGTGGGTAAAGTACTGCGCTTGGAAGATAGTCAACGCTCTTTGTTTTACTTGGTTTCAAAGAAAACGTCAGAAGGCAAACCCACCTATGAAAACCTCTGGTCTGCTTTAAAAAGCTTAAGGAAACTCATGGCATACTATGACATAAATAGCTTGGCGATCCCGAAGATTGGATGTGGTTTAGATGGGTTGGACTGGAAAATAGTGCGAACCATGATCGAAGTGATTTTTAGAAACACTAGCGTTCGAATTACAGTATGCTGCTTCAACCCACAGGGGACGACCCTCCGCAAAACTGTGGACTGTTACTTTTTTAAGAAAGGTGTTTGTCGAGCAGGCTCTGACTGCAGATTCCGACACGAGGCATTAAAAAGTAATACTAACGCAGTTTCTGAACGAGACGTCCAGAATTAAGAAGGGGGCACTGTAACGGAAATGCTCCAGAATTCTCTGGAATTTTCTACGCGTATTCGAGAATGTACTGGACTTACATTGCTTGCGTGTATAAATGGTTGCGGACCGAACATCGCGGCAGTCTACTACGGAACGAGTACGTATGAGCGCGAAAATCTGAAATATATTGCGAAGTGTGTGTGATATAATAATCGATATAAATTGTACGGTTTTTATAGTGTTTTAGTTTTGTTTAATAAATATTGATATAAATCGAACCCGAATTTATAAATAACGTTACAATATGCTGCCCAGCTCTGCCCATAAATAATCGTAACCATCCTTTAATGAGACATCATCAGCAAAGAAAGTGAGCTCTGTTACGACGTTTGTTGCAATCCCTGAAGGAGAGGGCACACTCACATTTATAACACCACCACAATTAAATCGATCCTGCACCAATTTAAAGCAAGCGCGTTGACTTTTTCATTAAAATATATGTAGTCACAAAAATGCATAAACTCCCATCGCCGGTTTCGAGGAGACAATTTTTGTCTCAACGAAATTGGTGCATAAGTAACTATTTTGATATCTTTTAAACAAAATCCACTTGCTTACTGGAAATTTTGATTTTGATTTACAACTATTGACCTACGGCACAAATGAGGATTACTCTGAATGATTTGATTTTTGCGAGTAAACTTTTACTGATCCGTAGTCTCACTTAACAGTCGCAGTTTTTTTTAGTGCCCTCTATAAAGAACCCTTACATCGAATTTCCTCTTTGATTGTAAATGTTAGTTAATGACGGTATTGAATTCAAGACAAAATGATAATCATAGAGACAAGAGTATATGTGGTCATAAGATTGGTAAATCAAGCAAATACTACGTAAGTAAAATGCATGTGGGATGCGAGGTAAAGCCATCAACTACTTATAAAACCAAAAAGCGATGAGACACAATAAAATGAGATACCAATAAATAAAGGTAAATTTGTATTTAAGTTTATTAGGCAAAGCAAGGACAGGAATACTTTATTCTATATTTATTTTTGAACTAGGTATATGGTATGTGTTACTTAAGACACTGGTGCAGTTGCAGAGCTCAATTTGTAACATGAAATATCGTAGGGTTTGCATTATTTCTCCTAACGACTCTGTCATTAAATTTTTGTTCGTTCACTTGTGGATATAAAGACGGATACATAGAAGTGTTATTAAAATTAATCTCGGTGACTGGATCTGCAAATCCTGCACGGGAGTGGCTCTTGACGTCTGTTATCGACACCTTATTGCCGAATGCAGAATTTGCAAAGCACATTAGACGCTCTTTATACATAACAAGTACAAATGAAAGTACCATCAACAATATTCCAGTAAGAATGAAAATCCACTTGATTACATCTAACATTGCAAGCTGAGAAAGGCCTGCGCTCATCATTTTTCGATATTCCGGCGGGATCAGCGCACCCTAATGCATGAAACAGGTAACACACAAATCGAACAAACGCAAACTTACTTCCTCCAACCACACCATTGGGAAAACTCCTTCGCTCACATTGTTGAGTAACTCAAAATCTTCAAATCGTTTTAATCGAACATTCATCTGCAAACGTTTGGCGCCTGCTACCGGATTTCCTGTAATCTATTTGCCCAAAGCAAATCGCAACTGTACCTCAAGTTACAAACTTACCGGCTCCAAATACATGAAATTTTCGTGCAATTCCTTCACCGGGTTTACTCCGCGCGCAAATTCGGTTAAGGACGAGTCCCCTAGATAGAAATGAGGGTTCGAGACCAATATCGGAGCCTTAAGGCAGAATGTCAAGTCAACCAAGCCATTTTCTGGGCAATTGGTGACATCGTTATAGTCCTCATTTTTGGCCAGTGGACAGAAGCACTCGTTTTCGGAGTTTTTGATTATTGACTCTGGTCTATTGCTGTATTTCCAAGTGGGAATTCCTTCGTAATCGACGTACTTTTCGAAGCTTACAAACATGGACCTAAAATCGCCTTTGATTGCATCTTTCTCTGAAGAATTGAATCCTAACCTGCAAATATCCGGACTGTAGGCGTAAATTCTTTCGGGTGGCGTCTTCAGTGGGTAAAACAAGGTGGAATCGCTTCCGTTAATCTTATTACATCCAGGTCCCGGCCATACTAGAGAGCTGTTAGATTCACGGTATAACAGTATGTCACCCCTAGTTGTGTTCTTGAGACCGCGACCAATCACAAACGGGCCGGCTAGAGTTTTGTTCATCTAACGAATATTGGCTTAGATAGGCACTTTCGCGAGCTACTTACGTAACCAAACAGTGAAAACTTGAAGTCAGTCCCGCCGTTGGTAAACTCAATAGTCGGTGGGAGCATCCCCTTCATTGCGCTGCATATAAATTCTGAAGACGAAGTCATTAGTAGATATAATCTTGGAAGTTTTACTGACCAACTTCAGGGTCGTGACAGGTGATTAAAATTCCATCAAACAGTATATCTTTGGCAGGAGCGCGGATGAAAACGTCTTTTGCCCCCTTGTAGAGGTAGGGGACTGCGTCGTTCACCATCGCAATTGCCGAGGGCAGTATCGCGTAGACCTGAAGTGCCGTACTCTGGAATCATACGAGTAAATGGACGGGTACTCGAATTGATTTGCGAAAATACCTACCACTAAAGCTCCGTTCACCATTGTTATCGGATCATCCTCCATTCTGCATCCTGATTCTTTTTGGTTGAAGAAGAAGCTTCGCTTTAGCATATACTTGATCGTATCGGTGCCATCGTCTATGGTAATGTCTACTCGTTCCCAGTATTCACTGAAACACAAAAATAATTTCAGAGTTAGGACACGGGTGCTAGTGGACTCGTGTTGCAACACTTTTTTGGTTGGTTCTTGCCTTTAAATTACTTCGACTAATCACAACAAAGCGTTAATAATAGGCTTAACAAATATAGAATAGGCATGCGTGAAGTAGCATCAAAGAAACCAACGAAAGAAACAAGTGCATACTTGGGTGGGAGTCAAACCAATTCTGTGATGTGCAAAATCGGCCTGGACAGCCCCCGTTTATTTAAGAAAGTAGACGCCAGTAGGATGGTAATGTTTCTAAAGGGCTTAAAATGATCTGTAAAAGGTTTAAACAATTATATTCTATAACTGAAAAACCTTTCAACGAGTTTTTCATTGTTCGGGACGCACTTCTGAAACGCTTAGAAGGCTGTAAAAAGACCTCTGGCGTCCCAACCTGTTTAAAGCTCTAAAAAGGACTTCAAAGTTACGAAAGCTCTGGTAAATTCATGAACGGTATTGAAGAAGGTTAGACTCTCTGCTCTGGGGCACTAGTGGGATTTGTTCTGGAAAGTGTATAAGGAAATTTCGACTTAATTAACCAAGGAATATGGCGTTAAGCTATGTTCATCGAGTCCCGAGACACCCTGTATAAGGATTACCTATGCCTTTAACTTTAACAATGTCGCTTTTGTAATTTGTTTCTCTCTTTGAGGATTTTCGAATTATTTTTCAGTGAAATTCTCTAATTAATTAATTAAATAATAAAACAATTGGTTAGTTGTGGGAAATTAAAGTTTCTTCAAGAATAATTGGCATCTGGTAATTTATCTTCAACTCCTCAAAAATTAGACAACTTTTTAACTGAACTTTTCAAAAATTAATTAATGTCACGAATTGGGGTTGAAAGTTTGTGTCTATTTTGTGACTATCCAACTGCAATGAGGTGCTTAAAGTATATGCTGCACTCACTCATAAACATAAGGACCAACTTCTTTTAATACAGGCGCAGCCCCCTGCTGAACGTCATCCGCATTGGTTACATTAAAAAAGTAAATTTTCATTTTTTGCGGGAACGGCTGTTTCCTCCAAATTTCGTAAACTTCGTTTCCTTCCTTCAATGCGATTCTCTAAAAATTCACATTGCAAATTTATGACGACTACCTACACTGCGGAGGCTCACTTCACTAATGGCGTATCCGACGATAGCCGGAAATACGTACCACGAAGATATTATGCCCGTAAACAACACTACAAATCCCGACCCCGCCACAATAACCGGGCAGTTTTTCCTCATATTTATTTGCGACAGTTACGACATATTTGTTGCGCCTCAAAAAATACCTACTATCCAAAGGTGTCGAGTAGAACTGATTTTGAATTCTATTTTTCTGCTTAATGGGAGTGGACACGTATTAGTCTGACATTGAGTCCATTATTGTTTAATAAATAATACATGTAGATGACCAACATGCAAACTGATCGTACAGATATACCTCATTTATTGAATGTGCTGGAAGATCTCTCATCTTTTGATGGCATATTGTATACCTACATACAATATACAATTATATCAATACGTATACATTGAGGTACGCTCCAATGACCGCGAATGAAAAAATAATATATTGTGAAGGTACCTTTAAGCATTAGGTAATTACACAGACCACTGAGCGGACTATAATTGGCATTCATTATTGTTACAATTATGATGCCAATTTTGCACTTGCCGATCCAATTTTTAATGCAGCACGGGGTTTATTTTAAGTTTAGGTAGATGTGAACCACAGCGTACCTATTATGAAACGATTATATTATACTTACTATTATTAATTTTATTATACACAGTGGTCGAAGTGGCAAATATTTTTTACCGGTATGGCTGAACTGATAAAATCTTAGTATTGTATGTATGCGTATATTATCATGAAAAAACTTTATCCGTTATGCCTATCTATCGGTATGCCATACCGCCGCATACCGCCTCACTTCGACCACTGAATACACATAAAGGTTTGCGGTACTCTATTGGAATGTTCTGTACCAGGTATATGTCAAAGTATCAAGTAGGTATCGAGGATATTTTGGCTACTTACTCTCTTTTTGAAAGGTGAACTGCTAATGCTCATCAGTAGAATTCTCCGTGTATTTTATTGATGAATGCACTAGTTGAACCAAACCATCAAGGAAAGACAATTAGTAAATCGTAAAATGACTAATCTAATTAGGGAAAGTTTTGGATCTTATTAGAATGCCAACCTTCCTCGCCAGTTACTCGCATTTAAGAAAGATAGACAAGAATTTATTGAAAAAATAAATAATTCATCGTACCTACTGATAATTCCCATGTATATCGGACTGCCTATTTTGACAATAATCGGAGTAATTTTTTATATAATTTAGTAATTCTGGTAATTATCTGTAGGTAGGTAATTCTATTGATGATATATTTATTAATCCCTTAAGATTCCTCGGAATAAGTAAATTGATTTGTAAATGTATACCTTATAATAATAATCATTTAATGTCCTATAGAAATTACATTTCAATTACAGGACATATACACGTTTACCTGGTAAGTGCACACAAAGTAAATAAAATTAAATTTCTAAACTAAAGATAAAAATAATAACAATTCGTTTTAGAAAACACCTTAATTTAGCACATGAACAATGGAAAAAAACTAACAGAATGCCAACCTTCCTCGCCAGTTACTCGCATTTAAGAAAGATAGACAAGAATTTATTGAAAAAATAAATAATTCATCGTACCTACTGATAATTCCCATGTATATCGGACTGCCTATTTTGACAATAATCGGAGTAATTTTTTATATAATTTAGTAATTCTGGTAATTATCTGTAGGTAGGTAATTCTATTGATGATATATTTATTAATCCCTTAAGATTCCTCGGAATAAGTAAATTGATTTGTAAATGTATACCTTATAATAATAATCATTTAATGTCCTATAGAAATTACATTTCAATTACAGGACATATACACGTTTACCTGGTAAGTGCACACAAAGTAAATAAAATTAAATTTCTAAACTAAAGATAAAAATAATAACAATTCGTTTTAGAAAACACCTTAATTTAGCACATGAACAATGGAAAAAAACTAAAGATTATTCATTATATTTATAATATCAACGAGCCTATATGAAAATGGATGTCTCCGAGAAAAGATAAATTATTGAAAAGCCTAACCATTATTAAACAAAGGAGAGTTGCGCAAAATATCTGTGCGAGGAGTGGGAGTGTAAAATGTTGTGGAGTTTCTGGAAGTGTAAGAAGGAACATGAAAACATAAAGCTAAAAAGTTACAGTAGATTGATTTCGTCGAACCTCTAGTGATGAAAAGTTGAATCTCGCGCATAATAAACTCTGATCAAATCCTCTTGGAGGATAGTTACGGTCCAGTAAAAACTTTAAAAATGTACGCTGAAGTAACTCTAGCTTATCTTTTTGGTTGCGATGCAAGGGGCTCAAAATGACAGCACATATTTCCAACTTTGTGCGAACTAACGAAAAGTACAGGCATTTTAGTGCTTCAATATTTGAAAACGATTTACAGCTCCGAAGAATAAAACCAAGCGTTGAAGTAGCAGATTTACAAATATGGTTGATATGTTATGTTGGTTAAATATGAACTCACAGTCAAAGTAAACACCCAAACTTTAATGAAATATGCTCTAATAAGTGTAGCAGAATGCAGAATTAAAACTGTAATCAAATACCTATATACGGTTTAAATTTGCGACTGAAAGTAAACCTTATTGCTAAATATGGGTAACTACCACAGATTTATTAAATCTGTGCTACTAGGTAGGTACTACCATTGAATAATCACGTATTCAATGGTACTACTGTGTTCGAGGTCACGCTGTACTTAATCCTACAAAAGCTCTGATTAGACCTCTGACGACGCCGATACACTATAATCACTAAGGGAAAGAGCGCATACTATTTTTGTTAATTATTCCATCTATAAATGCAGTTTGGATAATTCGAAGTAATGTAATTCCAGTACGTAGGTACTTGAGTTTCAATAATTCCACAAATACTGCAAATTTCTAAAAAAAAACGTTCATTTCATTGTCATACCAAAGAACTCTTTGGTCATACTACTGTTAAGTATACGGGGCGTAACATAAGGTTTGCAAAGGATAGATTGGCGGATTCAGTTTTCCTAATGAAATCTGGAATTCGAGACAATGATAAGTGCTCTTTCTGCCCACAAGCAATAGGAACAAGTTTCCACATTCTTCTAAATTGTGCGAGAACGGTTGAGCTGTGGAAGTATGTGAAGTCACTGGTGCTACGACTAACGAAAACTAAAGTTGGATTACAAGAACTATACAGCGGCCTGCCACAAAAGACACCGAAATACCAGTTGGCTAATTATTTGATTAGTATGGCAAAAAGCACTATCTATAGGACAGCGACAAACGTGATGCGAGGAAGATCCGCAACTGATCATAAGACCCATTTTGTTGATAGTGTAACAAGCAGGCTAAGAAGCGAGTACGGTTGGTTCCTGGGTTGCAAAAAATTTAGACCGTTTTGAGAGTATATGGTGTGAAGGAGAAGTATTGTGTAAAGTTGTGTATGGAGATTTAACAATATTAATGTAAATATTAGTTATGTTGGTGACATGTACCTACTGTTAATGTAATTAAGTAAAAACTGTACAGTTGTAAATAAATAATAATAAACGTATCTAAGTACCTACCTACGTAAAAAATTGTGATAAAAGGGATCAAATATTTTTTCCAGGCCAACCGAGGTTCTAAAAAACCATTCATAAAGTTTATAATTTATTTTTTCCAATACCTACATTATTTTATTGAATTTAATCCCTAATTTTTGTGCATTCACAGGTAATTTTAATCCCTCATTTTTGGTTTTTTGTGAACAATTCATGGAAAAATGGATTTAAATCGGTCGGTATTGGAAAAAATAGTATAAGCAACACTGGATTAAACTAGTTTTTGTTCTCTTAAGAATATTAAACCATTAAACCAATACCATGCGATCAAAAATGAGTTGCTGTCGAGTCACCTTTGGAATTTTCGTTTACATGGGAAATCGTACTTAACTTGAACTTCCAAAGGCGACTCGACAGCAGCTCATTTTTGATCGCACGTTATACTATTGAATATTACTTGACCCCAATTTATGAAAAGGAGGTTTCGCTTGGTTCATGTAGGTAGGTATGTACTTAGGAACATTTCCTATGTTAAAGGAGGTCAAAAGGGATTAAAAAATTAATTTTATCTCATCTCTGCTAGAATCGTAAGATTTTGGTTCGCTTGATCTAGTCGGAACAACACATATTTTTAATAAATTCTACAGAAATCAGTTCAAAAAACATTTACCGAATTTTGATTCGTATGAAGCAAAAGATAAAAAACACATGAAACTGATATAAACCTTTATTGAAAAAAATTACGTATAACCATTTTCGCTCGAGTGCTTTGTGCACATATAAGGCATGTATACGAGATAAAAGCGAAAGGCGCCAAACAATAATTTCCATTGCGGGTACTCCCCGACGACGGACGCACGAGGTGCCTTAGTTGAAAACCTCGTTGCGGGACGTGACCTATGTGTTGTCAACCTACCCAACAACCCGCACACCTTCTCAAATCATATGGGTTCAACCCAAGGATACTATACAGGGTGACAATTTGAAAACTTACCACCTCTCATATCTTAGTAAATAGACGAGATATTTAAAGAAATCAAAATCCGTTTCGGTAATTCGGAGGGGGAATCACAATGACATAGTTGGCGACACACCCCCTGCGCCCTAACCACCCCAACTTTTAAATCTTAAATAGTGACCCCCCATGTGTGATACGTCGTTGGAAAGCTCTGAAAAAATGCTTTCCAACCATATCAAATATCATTACATTTAGGTTAGTAATTATCGTGCAAATCAAAAATCCATAGCGAATCCAGTAACACACGCAAGCTCAACACAGAAGACAAACAAATGCTTTTCACAAGCCGCAGCACCACGCTGATCTGCTTCGCTCCTCAATTCCCACTGGTCCGTCTACACGCACAGCGGCGCGTTTCAAAGCAGCGCCGCGTATTCCAATGCTTCCCGACGCGTTTAAAATTTGCTGCGCTGCACCGCGCCGCTCTGCTCTGCCTAGGTGAAAACGGATCTACTTATTTACATGCGAACAATTGAGAGCAGCTTTTCACCGCGCCGCGCTGCTCGATGCTGCTATAATGGGAATCGGCCTTAATCAAAGCATGCGCTGGTACTGGGTCCGCGAGTGACGTCACTACACGCGGCGAAAAAATTCAGTGATCGAGCAATCCTTATATTATATAGTAGTTCAACCATACACTAAGGTTCAACTAACATCGACGTGTGCCTCACCTCATTCCCCTTGATGGCGCGCAATATATAGGAGCCTAGGAAGTCCATGGTTGACGTAGTGGAGAGTGGGCATTAAGAACGTTGCTGAAGACTCTTTCTGGCATTCTCGTGGCACTATATTGAATTCCTGTATGACTCACACGACACAAAAATGCGCTGAAGTCCCTTCGATCTCACAGGAGAACTTTATAATTTTTAAAAATTCGACGTCGAAGTTGGCCATGACAAGCTCATTGTGAACACACAAAGATTACCTTACAATAATTTAATAATAATATAATCTTAGAGGGTTCACAATAATTCAATGTTGCAAAGTCAACTTCGACGTCAAATTTAAAAAAAGACCCGTTATTAGTTACGTTTATCAGAAGCAGTTTAGTACTAAAGATGAAACCTCCCAAGAAAAATAGATTGTTTTAAAACATTCTTCCTAAAAAAATCAACTTTCTAGCTGTATACGGAGTGTTCCAAGTAAAAGTAACTACATGGATTTCGTGGGAAAAAAACTAGACAAAAAAATTCGTTTATTTCATTCGATTGGGTGTAGTCGCTTGTAGCTCCCGATGAAAACTAAAAATTTTTAAATATTGTGTCTTTCAACAAACTGAAACAGAGTCGTCGTATACAAACGTCATAAAATTTACTAGTTGCGTCGCATATTTACAGGGTGTTACATATATGTAGGCATATAAAAAAAATTGGGTGATAGAAGGGATCAAAACAAGCACTTTTCCAAATAAATGGAGGGTCCAACGTTTTCGTTTGGGAGCCAACCTCATAAAAGTGGTTATTATGACGTCATATCTCGAATCAGTGCCAATAACTAAATAATATTGGATTAGTTCTAATAAACACCTTTCATTTGATATGCAACTTGCTGGGTCTAATTGAATGCATATGACGTCATAAATCAAAACCTACCACGAGTTGGAACAGCCACCCCATTTTTTTTAAAGTCGTAATGGTCCTCTTCAAGAAAAAAATGGGTGCAGGGTGTTGCTGTATGTATACACCACATTGCATACAGGGTCTTCTGGTCAGCCAATGGATAATTAATCATTTTCGAGATTCTTTTGTTTTTGCCGTCACATTTGTGTGTAAGGTGGGTTGCAGAACTGTCAGGCATTCTCTTGTCTGTATCATTGAATAAAAAAGTATGTTGGAAGAATTGTTCAGAGTTCAAATTTACGCACTGTATGGCTTGAACATATGGTTTGATACACTCAAAACATTCTCACGTGGTCAAGAAACAGGTCTCGCTTTAATCCCTATTCCTTAAGACCTACCTTTTGGGTCTTACAGAACGGCACCATTGTATATATACAATGACGGCTCTCTTCGATTCCTTTTGCGTTATTGCTAAGCATCCTCCTCTTGTTCTTCTGCAGGAAATTTATTGAAGCAGTATCCTACGCAGGAACGGCACCTGCACCCTGTTTATAACGATCGCATTTGTAGCAACGCCTTTCTCTCCTCTCCTTGTCCGGCCACCGAACATGAGAACGTGAATAAATGGCAGCAGTCAGGGAACGCGTCCGCTAAAAGACATAATCCCTAACATCCGGAAATGGTTACACCACAATCATGTCCCTGGACGGGCGGCATTCCACAACATCTCCTCGCGCAAAGGATTTGAACGTCATTGGAGGCATATCGCCGTTTGAATGATCATTGCCCACCGAAACCATGGCTCACTGTACTTTCGCTTGTCGGGAATACAATGTCTGTGCTCCTTTATTGGCGAGTATCGCCCTTTATGCTTATTCTGGTGTATATAAGTGTACTCTTTCAAAATACGTATACTGCCCCCTATAGCTAACAGTACACAGTGTACAAATCTAAGCCTCAATTCACATGGCTAGTTAACTGTTTATAACTTCAAGACAATTATTGTTATTGATTATTTACTTGTGACACTGGTTTTACTTTAATTTCGGGAAAATCCTAAAAAAACAGATCTGTAACCTCAATCATAAATGGTCGCAAATGCAGTGTTTTAAACTAAAAGAGTAAAACATTTAAAATAAGACAATCTTTATTTAAAAAATAATTAAACTGTGCAAGTAAATAAGAGAATCGCCTACCTGATATATACTCCTAATTAAAATAAATACATGGACATACACATACAGCTCATACAAGCACTGTTTAAGTATCAATGTTTAAAAAAAAGCTACAAATGACACTAATAACGGAAAAAACTACCTCATTTTTTCTTTTTTTTTTTTTCTACATTTCCAATGCTATTGTCGTTTTTGCGTTTTTGTCCAGTCTTGTTGAGAGGTTGTGTAGGCAAACCTGGCATGGTAACAGCTTTGGGTAACTTTTTCTTACGTTCCGCCTTCTCCTTCTCTTCCAATTCTTGATTTTCTCTCTCAATTAAAGTGATGAGAGTATTACACCTTCTTTGCAACTCCATGGCGGTGCGAGATTTCAAGAACCAATCGAATCGAAATTGCGGTGACGCCCGAATTGCCGCTCGTAACTCTTCGTACACGTTTTCCCTATCGAAACCAAGTTTATGCAGCATGCAAACGAGAAATCGATCCTCCTCTTCCATGTAGTTTTTCCCTTTGTTAGTGCCGTAGGCGATTCGCAGTTGATGAAATGGCGCTCTGTATCGCGCCATTTTTGCGTCCAGCGCCCTCTTGATGCTCGCGCGACGCTGTATCTTCGCCTCGCCGCGTTCAATCTGCGCCATAATCCGATCAATGTCCGTCAATTCGTGACAACGCTCCCAAAACACCGCCGAATACTCCATCACCTCTTCGGGCGTCTTCCCTTCCACTTCCTTCGCGATATTCTCGATATCGTCGCGCCCATATTTTTCGTTGGCCTTAATAAATTGGTTAAAATCCCGTTTCGTCCAATTAGTAAAGCCCTGCGTTAGCAGATTCTCCTTCTCTTGCTGCTCGTCTTCCGTGAGAGGCTCGGAGTCGTCGATTTTTCTTTGCTCTTCCTTTTGCTGTTTGCTCGCCTCGGGACCTAGCTCGGAGTTTTTCGGAACTTTATAACCTAACGTTTTTCGGAAATAGTAGATTTCCTGATCTAAAAGTTCGAATAGGCGCGGCGGGAAAAACTGGAAGTCCTGCACAATTGGTTGCTTCGGAGGTCTAGGAGCCTACACAGGAATAATCAATTTTATATTAAAAAATGATTTTAAAATTTTTTTTTATCTACTGACCTTTGGTGCTTTTGGTTCCGACACTCTGAGAGCTTCTCGGAAATATGCGTCGACCGCGTAATTGGCTTTACGCTCACGTTTTGGAGGTTCGATCCAATGACCGATACCCGTAGTCTTCTGTTTTTCTCGGTAATCCTCCCCCTCGAATTTATACACAGATTCGCTGGGAGTGTCGACTGTAAAATTACGCAAAGATGATTCGCCTAACGCTTCGAATTTCTGATTAAGCTCTGCAGTCTATAAAAGGAAAATATGGGTGTAAGAAGAGGAAATTAAAAAGATTTAAGGCAGAAATAATAGAAAAACGGGAGCGGGAAGAGGGAAGTACCTTTGCTTCTCCTTTTTGTAATATTGTATCAATATCTTCGTCGGTAATTTCGGAATCTTTGGAGGCAAAAACGTGATTTGCACCATGTCGGATCATATTCAACATTTCGTCTTTATTTAAAGTGGTCGATTTATTATCAGCTAATCGTCCCTGCTGTATAACTAATTTATCTAATCTTAACTTAACTTCGGCGCGTTCGACTATCTTCTCCTCGACAGTGTTTTCAGTTATAAATCTAGATATGTGATTCGTTAAAATAACAATACAAATCAATGCAAACGGAATTACCTAAACACGCGAACTTGCTTGGTTTGGCCAATTCTGTGCGCGCGATCCATAGCTTGAAGATCCATCTGTGGATTCCAGTCGGAATCGTAAATGATTACAACGTCCGCCGTTGCCAAATTTATACCGAGACCGCCCGCCCTAGTTGACAACATGAAAACGAATTTCGCACTATTGTCTTCGTTGAATTCATTGATTTGGCGTTGTCGATCTTCATGATTCGTTTGCCCATCCAATCGACAGTACTGAAAACAAGTACAGTTAACATCTGACAGCAATCCGCATCCTTAACGCTTACATTATATTGCCGCCATAGACAATAATCTTCTAATATATCTAACATCCTAGTCATCTGCGAGAATATAAGGACACGAGAACCTTGCTCCCTTAACTTTGGCAGTAGTTTATCAAGTATAACCAATTTTCCACAGTTATACACCAGATGTTCGTCGGTCGTGTACGGCGGACCGGGTTCCGCGCCGTCAAAAAGATAAGGATGATTGGTACATTTGCGAAGCTGCATAAGAATGTTTTGCAGCCTCATCTTTTCGATTTTTCCCGCGCCATTCACGATATCGATATCTTTCATAAGCACCTTAGTGTACCATTCTCGCTGCATTTTACTAAGCCCAACGTAGACTTTCACTTCTTTCTTCGGCTTAAGTCGCTTCTCCACTTCGGACTTTAATCTTCTCAACAGGAAAGGTTTGAGTACGGCGTGTAGCCGTTCCACCAAAGCGTTATCACCCAGGCACAGGTTTGTGTTAAACCATGCGTCGAAGTCGTCCGCCGAATTAAATACGTCGGGAAGTAAGAAATTTAAAAGTGACCAAAGCTCGTGGAGATTATTTTGCAACGGCGTTCCAGTGAGTAGTAGGCGGTTTGTGGTCTTAAATTCGCGGAGAATTTCGGAAAGTTTCGATTTTTCGTTTTTGATTCTGTGCGCTTCGTCGACAACCATATATCTCCAATTGAATTTTTTAAATACGGATTTTTCTCTTATTATCATTTCGTATGATGTTATGCATACATCCCATTCTCCTGGCATCATTACATCTCTTATAAATACGCTCTGTAATAAAAAGATTTAAAACTATCTGGGACGCTTATTTTTGCGTCAATAGTATATTACGTCACAAGGTTGTAATAATGCGATGATTAGTTTTGAGTAGTGAAGTGAAGTATAGAATGGAAATGTTTTGACTTCTATGCGTTTCATGTAACCATATACTTAATCGCAGAATTTCTGATGCCCTGGCAGTAAAGTTAAAGAGAAAATCACTGGTGAAAACAGAATGGAGTTTTTGACGAGCGAAAAATTTCCTAAAGTTTGATGTACCACTTTTTATATTAATTTATATTATATTATAATATATTGCATTATCAAAATATTTGTATTGCAAACATCTAGGTATCCATGCCGAACAAAAGATGGTAGGATTGTTTAAAACGACAATTTTTTGATTATCTCATAAGAATTCCCAGATA
>NW_022170596.1:22819557-22834583 GCF_008802855.1 Photinus pyralis | reverse complement strand
TTAAGGACGGCATACTATTCATGAGAACCAATAGAGGTCGCCACTGTCAAATTGCATTGTAAAATTATATCAAACTTTGAGAATGACTCCTGGGCTTATACAATCATTTTTTAGCTTGGTTTTTGAAAATATAAATTCTACATACATTACTCTAGAGCGACTGTATAAAGGTTTTACTAAAAAGACAGTAATTACTACAATATTGCTAAAATAAGAGGGCACATTTCATATTTTATTTTAAGCAATTGTTGAATTTTAAAGTACAGTCGCTGTAAAACTGCTCCTCCTCTTTCAATATTGAAAGTTTTGTCATTTAAAACCCAATATTGCGGCCAGGAGTCATTCTCAAAGATTTCATTTTTAAAAAGTTACATCAATCACAATGGCGGCAAGCAGCAGTAGTGCAGCTATTTACTTCTAGATGTCGCTAAGGTACAACTTAACTTGGCGCGCGTCTGTAAAAAATATAAAGGAACTGCTGCATCCCATTATGATGTCATTGAGTACAATGAATGGTTGTTTGTCTAAACACGAGTACATAAACGCGACCTATGCCAACATTCCTTTCTCTTTTACTAAGATAAAATGACATTTGTGATTTGAATGTGTGTGGGCGACCCTCCAGAAAAGAAGACAGGTAGTTAAATCCGTTTGGTAATTTTACACGATTGTGCAACGCTGCCCTTATCCTATGTCTATCCTACGACGTGCATTTCCTAAAAATCACAGGGGTGCAAAAATGCATTTATTATCTTCGTTGGCGCAGAGACCAGATCTACTGTCCAAATTATCCGGGTATGCTCAGGGGTAGAGATCATGGGGGCGGGGGTGAATTTTCAGTAAAAAAATATGAATTGCCCCGAGTAACAATTTTTTCAGCACGGTTAATTTTTTACTTCACTGCACCCTCGTAGCGCCGCTCCTGGGCATCGTCTGTCAATTTCGAGAGCAGAGATGGACTCTACACCCCCAATAACCCCCGAGTAGGATTTCTCCCGCTTTTCATATAAGGAGCGATCAAAAAAGGATTGACAATCGAGTCGCCGATTTTCTGGGTAACCAAAAATTCCAAAGGTTGCTCAACAACAACTCTTTTTTGATCGCATAGTATGAAGTATTCGTGAAAATAATGATTACAAATTGTAGGTTTGACAAAATAAACAGTTGGTTGTAAATAAAGCAAATTCCCCTATGTATCCTTTAAATTCACCACGTCAAAGAATTATAAGAATATTGACAAATGAACGTCAAAAATTTTATTTGCGATTTCGACTGCAGAGCGAGAGCAGAAGGGCTAGGTATTTGAACAAAAAAACATGCCTTCAATTTGTTGAATAATCTCTGGTAATAGTGCATAATCTGTTTTTGCGTGTACTTTTAAATGTAATTTAATCTATGTCAACCAGCTGTTTTTTATCTCGTTAAAATAAGCAAAGGAATGTGCACAAGGTCATGGAAGCCAACATGTAAAAGTAATTAAATTTAGAGCATACACAAACCAATTGTGTAAGTAGAGTACTACCTACTCGACACGATGTGGCAGCACAATTTATTTACTACAAAGATAATACTTCACTATCTTTCGATTTTAAAACATGCTGCGACCTCTGATATTTAATAGCTGAATCAGGGTTGCCTCATTTCATAACTGGTTCAATTTTTTAATTCGTATGCCGTCCTTAAGAAAGAGGAGCTCTTTTTAAGGAAATGGCTCTGTGCGTGGCCTCTAGCGGTAGAATGGGAAACCATAAAATAAAATCATTGGCATTGACTTTGTGTTTACAGAGAAAGTATACAGATGGCGTAACGGGTATTAATTTAACATAGATATATTATCTATGTAATTTAAGCTTAAACATCATAAATGTGAAGTGGAAAGAAAACAAGTTACAGCCTTATGAGGCCATCTGGCCCGTCTTATATATCAATAACTTTCCGTCCCAATATCCGTGCGAGAACAACTGATAAACGTACCAAATGTCACGAACGCAAGACCGATTCACATTAACACACAATTTACCAGGGCTGAATGCTCCATGAATGCACCCCATGAACTTCAATGTAATCATAACTCATAATTGGCACAAATAATTAAATACAACCTCTGAAATCCTGCCTGGTACTTTTGCCAGTGACAACCAATTAATCAAAATCACCTTCGATTTTCTGAAGGCACGACACAAACAAAAAACAATACAATGCGTCACTCAGAATTCCAGAATGAAGCAAATGAAGTTATCGCTCCGACATTTGAATCTGAAATGAAATCAAGGGACAAACAAGGCTTTACTACTATTTTTATTGCGCTACAAGCTCCGCCCAAACAAACACAAAAACATACAATGTACTGGGTCCAGAAAATGAATAACTCAATATCACAAATTTATCCAAATCGTATAACTAAAACCAAACCCCTAAGAATTAATTAACCGAACTTATTTTACCCTATACACAATAATGTTCACAGTAAATAAAGAAAATAGCTTAGACTGACTTTCCATCCCAACTTGACGTCTTCTTTTCTTTGTACAATCAAGACATTGGTTTCTTCGGATGAACGTGTACCAAAAAAGGCCCAGGTGGGTCCGTCCCCCACAAGGTCGTGCCCGCAGTGTTGTGGGTTGCACGCGGTGTCATTCACCTCGATTATCTTCAAAAGGGCAAATATTATTAATAGGTCACTAAAGTTACACAAGTAAAGGCCAAAAAATTTCGGAGTTTTGAAATAAGTTCTAATAAGTTGATAATAATCCTTATGGGTAGGAGGTGAGTTCGAGAGAAGGGGACCGCTTATAGGGGCTCTTTTTTTTAGTTTTTTACTTGTATCCCAGTAACTGCTACTCGTAGCGATAAGTTTTTGAGATAAAACTTAAAGCTGAAAAAAATTACTACAAATACAGTTATGTGCTTTTTAGCGCTATTGTCCGTACTTTGTCGGTCTGTCCGTCTGCATAGAACCACGTTTGTAGTAAATGTTGTTAGCTTTAAGTTTTATTTCGAGAACTTCTCATTGCGAGTTACTGAGATACAAGCGAAAAACTAAAAAAAAGTACCACCTCCTCGAGCCCCCCCCCCCTCCCCCTCCACATACAGCACGAATTGTCCGCTGTACGTACATTATTGGTTCATTTTACGTACGTACGTCCATGGGACAAATATGTACGTCTGATGTACGTACAATTCTGTACGATCACAAACTATAACTCTATAACGTACATAGTACGTTCATACATGGTACGCATGCAATTTCGCTCAACTGATACTTTTTCATGTGATCATTACATGCGCACGCGCTTTGCTCTTTCAGGTCCCAATACCGGTTTTCCTTAATTGAGTTTTCTAATTTATGTAGCTGGACAGTACGTGTGAGTCATACATAGTACGTACAGCCCTGGATTTACGGATGTTCATTTCACGTACACTTACGGTTTTTTGTATGTAAATTTCACGTACATTATATGTTATTTTTGCACCACTTTATACTTTGCCGTACGTACCATGTACGGAAACAAGAGTAAGTACATTATACATACATAACAGTATGTCTAATGTACGTACGGCAGGGTTAAGAGCAAAGATAATTAAAATATTACTTACACTTACACTAGCACTCAGAGTTGGACTGGGTCACTGGGTCAACTGGGTCACCTGGGTCACTGGGTTGCTGGGTCACGTCATACTCTTTTCAGTTAGACCCAGTGACCCAGTTTGACCCAGTGACCCAACTTGACCCAGTTTGACCCAGTGACCCAGTTTGACCCAGTTTGACCCAGTGACCCAGTTTGACCCAGCGACCCAATTTCACCCGGGGACCCAATTCGACCCAGTCACCTAGTTTGATCGAATAACGCAGTTAAGTCAGTGCCCTCGGTTCAAGTGTACAGATTATGAAATAAATGAAATGCTGGTTTGTTGAAAATAATACTCGATTGCTTGACAACTACCATTTCTGTGATGTTTGCTTTAATACTGCCGTAAAAAACTTTCCATGTCCCGAATTGTATTAGAATAATGTTATTTCTTTGCTTCAGGGCTTACCAGTTTGCTTACAGGTGTTCATTCACATTTAATTTTTTTCTACTAGTTAGCTTAATCCAAATAAATCTTTTCTCTAAATACTTTCATTGACTACTTGACTACAAACTATAAACAAATGCATTTGATTTTTTTAGGTATTAGTTCTCTTGAATGAAATTGGGCTACGTGCTTGTTGCCGAATATTATTGAGGAAGTTTTTTTTTAAATTAAAAGTTACTTGAAATTGTTTTGGATGATACCTAACAATAATTTAATTACTGGGCCACCGGGTCAAGACGGGTCACTGAGTAAAGCTGGGTCAAGATGGGTCACTGGGTCAAGCTGGGTCACCGGGTCAAGCTGGGTCACCGGGTCAAACTGGGTCACCGGGTCAAGCTGGGTCACCGGGTCAAGCTGGGTCACTGGGTCAAACTGGGTCAAGCTGGGTCACCGGGTCAAGCTGGGTCACCGGGTCACCGGGTCACTGGGTCACCGGGTCACTGGGTCACCGGGTCACTGGGTCAGTAAACTAACTGGGTCACCGGGTCACTGGGTCACTCTATGCTTGACCCAGTCCAACTCTGCTAGCACTACATAACTCGAACCATCATCATAGAAGATTGTGTGTGTGCCTTAAAATCATTTCCGGAAAGGTTTTACACCTTAGTACGCTTAAAACTTATCTAGAAGTTACATTGCACGTAGACGAAACTTATAGCATTTTGTTGTCCTCATACGAAGGAAGGAAAAATGGCAATTGTCGTTTATTTTCGCATTTGACTTCAATTATGTCGTTAACAATTGCTCTGAGCAAAAAAATGAACAGAATTTTATGGAAAAATATAAAAAAAGGACCCCATAATAGGCCCTTGGCACCCTGATGAATAAAAATCATTCATTTTGGTCGAAAGTTCATGCTTTAAAGAATCGTTTGGTGCGACCCGAATTGCAAAATCATTTTTGGTTGTCTCGATAACAATCGGCAAAGTCAAAAGCTGATCTCGCGAACTAATAATCGAATTTGGACGTATTTTTAGCGAATTTTTTGAGAATTAAAAAAATGTGCTATTGTTTGCGTTTTTCCCGTCCGTCCGTCCGTCTGTCCGGCCATCCGGACCTACTTCTGCGGCAATATGTAGCCTATACCTTGAAGGTATACCAGACGCCCATCAAATTTCGCCGTCTTTAAGGGATCCCATAAATTATTTCCTGAAATGCTGTTTTTGTATGTAAAACGTGCATAACTTTTACATGCGACAAGCAACTGGTCTCAGAATTGGCATACGCATGCCTTTGGTGGTGGTTTTGAAAATGGGGGGACGGGGGGCGAACAACCGTTGTTCATGGTATTCTAATGAATGGTCTTACCAAAATGAATGAACACTATAACTTCCTACGGGACTCCTTTCCAAGATCAGTGAGTGGGCGTTGGGAGGAGAGAGGGGGTAGAAATTTCATGGTATTCCCAAAAGGAACTGTTTTCTACCGACTACTACCCTACTTTCCGACTACTTATCAAAAGAGGGAATTGGAGGAGGGGGGGGGAGGGGGGACTGGTTTTAGCTATTTCGGTTTTAAAAAATTGCGATTTATCTGCACAAGAGTTGTGCTCAATTTATACTGTTTTTAAATGTACACATTTCTATTTGCCTATTATACAGTTGCATTTCTTGTTATATTTTGAAAATTATTCCATTTGTAACTATGACAATTATTCGGATTTTGAAAAAAAAATCCACAGTCCGTCGATTTCCAAGGATCCTCTAGACAATTGTTGGAAAAGGTTGAGAGAATTGATAACATCCAGTTTAGACTACTTTTGGAGCTAATTTTACTGCGCTAATTTTAATGAGTTTCATCAAAATTTTCAACAATTACGTTAATCAATTTAGATTGAAAGTTGGAAAGTTCGAAATGCTAACTGACCTGTACGGCATGCGATAATGCTCGTTTTTTGTCCAATGAAATATATCTACTAGTCGTCGTAATTCTACAGTACATTAGCCGAAAGCTGAGAGTTTATTTAAAGCTCCGGTTTTACGCTGATCACTTTTTAACTGTTTTGTTGGGAAATTGTTAGCATCGGCTTATAAATTTTAAAAGCCGTTGTTATTTTAGTTTCACCACTTTATAATTAGGGGGTGTAGAGTTAGAACCTGTACAAACAGAAGCTATAAAACCGTGAAGTACGTATATGAGTGTGACATTATATGATCTCAGATACGACCTGAAGAGAAAATCACTCTACATTTTCTTTTGTCCAAGCCCTTGCATTTCTTCTTTCAGTCTTTGCATCGCTTTCGTTATGATAGCCATTTTCATGTTTGGTGTTTGTGCTACTGGAGCTTCGATGATTTCTTGACTTTCTTAGCTGAAAATTAAGGAAAGAATGCAGCTTTCACGAGTTCACTCATTAATTGTAAAATGCTGATAATAGCTTTTAAAAGAACAATCTCTAAACCTAATGCAATAACAAATATTCATATATAATACCATAAGTAGTCGAAGTATTGTCGAATATTTTTGAGGTGCTGTCACGAATGCTAGTTACGCTGATTAATACCACGAGCGCTTGCGCGAGTGGAATTAAAAAGCGTAACTAGCATGAGTGGAGCAGCAGCTCAAAAATAATCTACAAATACTTCGACTACGAATGGTATTCGGAGGACTATTCAATGAATCAAAAGAAAAATTAAGCATAATTACCCACGCGAATGTATTTCCATGACAACAATAAACGTCAAAATAAATTATGGAAGTTGCTTTTCATTTTGCTATTGATTCTATTCGAACTTTTGTGCTCCAAGCTAATTCGTTATGAGTGATTAAATTAAAAGATGTGGTGATAAGTCGGTTGTCGAAATTGATTAACAAACTAAGAAGAATGTTCCGGTTAATACGACAAAATTTCGCGTCATTTCACTGGTGGAAGTTTGACAAATGTCATTGAATAATCGCATTGAATTGTCGCTGAAATACCACACGTGAAATTATCACTTATAATTGCACAAGAGGTTTGTATTTTACCGAGTAAATTTGGGTTGTTAAGGTAATGAAAATTTGTTGCCTAGCAATTAGACGAGAAAAACTGTCAACTAATAAAAATGCGACACCGAAGGTGGAGCATTTTTAGGTTGACAGTTTTTCGAGTTCAATTGCTAAAAGGAAACAGATTTGAATTGCAGCAACCCAAATTTACTCGGTTTAAATACAAACCTCGAGTGTAATTCGGCAGGACAATTTAACGAACAAGAAATTCACCAAACTAGTCAATTATTGACAGACGTCAAACTAGTCATATGGGAAAGGATAATGCGATAATTGGTTCGAAAATGAATAAGTGAAAAAACCACTAGTGCATTTGTCGCTGGAAAAGTTGCAGGTAACTTTTGCCGCTGTCAAAGTGACAATTGCACTGCGGCTTATGCGATTTTTTATACATGAGTTGAATTGTCACTTATAATTGCACAAGAGGTTTGTATTTTACCGAGTAAATTTGGGTTGTTTAGGTAATAAAAATCTGTTGCCTAGTAATTAGACGAGAAAAACTGTCAACTAATAAAAATGCGACACCGCAGGTGGAGCATTTTTAGGTTGACAGTTTTTCGAGTCCAATTGCTAAAAGGAAACAGATTTGAATTGCCACAACCCAAATTTACTCGGTTTAAATACAAACCTCGAGTGTAATTCGGCAGGACAATTTAACGAACAAGAAATTCACCAAACTAATCAATTATTGACAGACGTCAAACTAGTCATATGGGAAAGGATAATGCGATAATTGGTTCGAAAATGAATAAGTGAAAAAACCACTAGTGCATTTGTCGCTGGAAAAGTTGCAGGTAACTTTTGCCGCTGTCAAAGTGACAATTTCACTGCGGCTTATGCGATTTTTTATACATGAGTTGAATTGTCGCTGAAATACCACACGTGAAATTATCGCCACACGTGAAATTATCACTATAATTCGTTCCCATTGGCTCAACAATTTGAAATCTCGACATTTCACTGGTCGAAATGTGACAAATGTTAGATGAATTGAATAGTCAAAGATATTTTAGTCTAATAAACAACTAGATGAATTACCTATTCTTAAATTTAAGTGAAAAAAATCTAATTCACTTTCAAATGGCGCACGCAAATCAAAAAGTTTATTCAGTTGTATTTCGCAATAAAAAACAAGTCATGGAAAAAATTATTCTTTTCATGGGTCGCATTTACTTTCCAACGCGTCGGCTTTTCGATCTCTGCTGGATATCTACTTTATAGAAATTTTCCCCCTGACCGGTGCAAAACAAAACGCGGGCTGGTTAATATAATCGCATGCTGTTTAAAGAAAAGGCGCTGATGGCAGATGAACACATTCGCAAGCTTTGTGACGATATCCCCAAAAATAGAATGCTGTAGATTAAAAGTATGGTTTCCAAATGCGCCCTGAATTGCAAAAAAATCCCCTCCTGAAAATCGTATACGATTCTTCGTATCTTGTTATGATTGTTTGCTGATACTGCGTTAAAAATGAGAAATTGAAAATCTTTTTCCTACAAAGGTCACAAAATCTGTCAAATTTGGTTATTACGTGAAATATCATTTTGCTTTACAAATTTGTTCAGCAAATGTAATATGTCAAACCAAACATCATACTAGGTACATCTTTGGTCAAACTTTACAATTTCTGTAGGTTATCGCTTTGTGTGTTGTCTACCGTTGGGGGCGTAATAAACGCAAGCTAGCAAAATAAAATTATATAGTATAGAATTAATACTTTTAAATGTCTTCTTAAAATTAAGTTAAAAACGTCGTTGGAAAATTTTTATTTCAATTTTAAAACTCTTTTTATGTGTAAATTAAAAACCCCAAGGAAAATTCTCTCCCTTAGTATAGAGACATTAAATTAATTTTAAACTAATTAAACATCGGCGGCTAAAATTAATTAATACGAATAAGAAGAGATGACAGACGCTGTACTTTTTCAGCTGTTACATTGTAGCAAATTCAATTTTGAAAGTAAAGAAATTTAAACATCCCAAAATATTTTAAATAAGGAATAATTGTCGTTTAGGAGTTTCACCTTCCGTTGTATGCGGTGCAGTGGCGCAACATAATTTAAAGATCCTCTGTACTCGTCTAATGTTTTTTTTCTTGCCCTAGGAAATGAATGCTCATGGACCTTTAACGAGCAACAATAGCGACGCGGATGTCGGCGAAGTGAGCTTAGCCGATATGAACCCCGAAGACATTCGTGCGGAACTGAAGAGACTGTACGTCCAATTAGAAATTTTTAAGAATAAAACAATTAGACTGGATAATCCTCATATATCAAAAAGGAGAGGGGGACGAAAGGCACCACATCGGAGATTTAGTTTACAGGTAATTTTGTTTGCCAAGTTTCTCGTGCATCGGGGATAAACTTGTTCCCTCTCTTGAATGCCTTGCAAATCGAATTATGAGGGCTGTGATGGCTTCCACATAAACTTCATAATAGTTTCGATATTGCGGGACGTAACTCAATTCCATGTTAAGTGATGCAAGTGGAACTACCAAACTAACTTTTTGCCACTTTTTTGGCTGTGCGAAATACTCATTTCGTTTATTCATTGAAAATTTCAAAAGGTTTACGTGCGGCATTTACAAAGTGCTCTGTAACAGAAGCGATGACATAGAATACTACAATTTTAAAGCTAGTTTACCCAACAGCTTTAATTACAAGTAATTAATGCAAGTTATGCTCATGAATCTGAATACAAATGCAAAGTAACTGCATTAAAGGCTATTTCCATAAAATTACCTACATTTTTGTAACATTTACTTACATACGTAACATAATTTCGTACTTATCCTAGCAATTGCATAATCCTGCAGAATTATGTAACTGATGGTAAAGCACACGCAATTTATGTCATTAAAGCATAACAAATGGCTACCGAAGCCAGAATTGTTGCCCTAATTTATTTAAATATAAGCAGAAGGTTTCATTTTTATAGAAATGCAAAAGTAATTCTGATGGGTTCGATTATTTGCATTCAGATGTAATTGAAATGAACTGCCGAGTACCTAGTTGTGGGCACGAAGGAAAGGAGATGGAATCAACTATACAACCAGAAGAATGCCATGGGTAATGCCTGCTTTGTGGAGTGGAACACCAATGCAAATTTGGAGAAAGTGATGCAAGTTGCCTCCCCCCTCCCCTTGCACCAGATTTTAACGGTAGGGGTGTGAAAGGTCTCCCAATTTCCATATAATAAGAAAATACCATGTGTCAAATCAGCTCTTGACAGATATCAACCTTAGATTCAAAAATGAGAGTTGGCATTTCATCCAGAACAATGGTACTTTTTTAATAATGCTCGTTTCGTACACAAAAAGATACATCCAAAAAACTAACCAGATTAAAATCAAATAATTGAAACTTATGTATAACGTAATAAATGGGTTTCGGATTACGATATAGGTAAAGGAAAGAGGTAATTAAATTAAAACAGATAGCATAACTTAAAAAGAAACGTGGATGGCCAAATGAGGAATCCGATGAAAGTAACTTTACCTCGGAAAGATATCAACAAAGATCCATTTACGTAAATACGTTTCGATAAATAATTTAGACAATTTTAACTTGTTGACTTTGGAGTTTTCACTTCAGATTTCCACATCTTTCACAAAGTAGGTACCTTTCATTTCAACGACAAAAGCAAAAATGATCTTCCACCATTCCCATTTGTGCCAACTTACACTCCTAACACAGTAAAAGCGCATTCAGGAACTAACTCAAACCTACATTCAACATTTAACGTTACAATATAAAGCAAATCTTGACCTTAATTTAGTAGATTGTAGACGGAACGACTTTCCTGTTTTATCTTGGTGCGTAGCTGGAATACTGAACCTTCCTCTAAATTTAAATGCTTTGTATTGAACGGAGTAGGTATTGCGGTACTTTAGCGTGGACAAATATTTCGGCAGTTGGCTCGGGAGTAATTTTGGCAATTGCCCCAGAATGCAAGGTCAAATTTTGGTGATTGGTCCGGGGTGTCCGGGCATATTTCGGAATCGAGCAGTCACCGAATTGACTGAGACCTCTAACTATAAAATTGTTAAAGCCTCCGTAGCTCAAATGACTACGCGTTAGCCTTCTATTTCAGGTAGCGTGGGTTCGAATCCAAACACCAATAAAAAAATAGAACACGTGACACAACACAATGACGTCAAAGTCTCGACTCCAGCATCCAAGAAGGTGGGCCCAGCATTCGAGATTAATCCAGCATCCAAGATGGGGAAATATGGCACCGGGACCAACTGCCGAAATATTATCGAGCATCCCGGGTCACTACCAAAATGCCCGGTTAGGGCACCCTGGACCCATTTCCAAAATTTAGCCTTGCACCCGGGGCCAATTGCCAAAACTACCGCAGAGCCAATTGCCAAAATTTGACCTGGGCCAACTGCCGAAATGTTTCCCCACGGTTACCAGACTTTTCCCACGCTCAAGTACCGTAATACCTTCTAAACAGCTTGATTGCTTGGAAATATAGTCTCGTGATAGGGTGGTTGATCTTTGATTGAATGTATATATTCTCCAAATAAGTGAACAAACGTACTGTGCTTTCTATACGAATAGAGAAGACGCATGTAACGTAAGAAACGTTCGTGCTCGAAACGACGCAGCCAGCATTCCACTTCTAAATAGTCGCGCGGTTGCCAGCTCTTAAAAATGTGTGCATCATCGTAGGTTGTATATATAAGATGGAACCTTTCAAGGTGAACGGAGATGATCGTAATTGCACTGAAAAACCATTGGACCGTGCCGTTTTCCCAAATTTTTTCTGCAACTTCGACTTTTGCACTTTAAGTTACAGGTGTTCAACGAAAAAAACTTTCACACGCGAAATCTCTTATAGATCGTTCTCCGCGAATTTGATTTGTTCACCTACTCAAAATATACGCACGCAGATTATTAACTAAATAATGTTCTAGCTCTTGAAGTCACATCACTCTGCTTGCCACGCGACGTCATCAAAAATTGTATTTTGAACCACGCAGTTGATGCCCTCGGGGCCCACAAACGAATCCGCTCTTTTAGAAACTTGGAGTGAGCTCTACGCTAGCTCAAAGTGCATTAATTAATTTTCTCTCTCTGAACTCAGTCCTTTGGAAATGACAATAAAATTTAGAATAACAAATTTTGGAATACCAACTCGGAACTAGAATCGCCCTTTCCTAACACTAAGGGACTCCAACGAAAATTCGAATCTAACCTTCCAAAAATTAAAAAAAATCAACCTCCATTGAGGGATCCCGTTACAAATGGAACACATCCACAAATTCAGATTATTAGTTCTTCATAGATATAAAGCCTTTAATTTGACGTAGATCATGCATAAGCTATGGCACCTCAAACAGACGATCCTCGTAGCTAATGCTGATGTTACAATAATAAGGGCGATACACTCTCCTTACATCGATAATGGTATCGAAGTATTAAACAATGCAAATGTAGTCTGGAATCCTTCCGTCGGATAGTTTTTCTTCCATTAAACGGCCAAGATGAAATTTTTCCCAAACAGTTATCTTCGCTATTTATGTCGCAAGTAAAATGAGACGTGGTGTTATTTGAAAACTTATTGTCTTTACAGAAATAGGAGAAGGTTGTTTGCTAAACGACACCATATTTCCGTCTAACCTATTTTTCTAATTGAGGGCAATGTGATATCACTCTAGGCTTACGTATTTCAAACATGGAGTTCAAATACCCTTATTTCACTCACGGTGCAGTTACATAATACGAAAGTTTTTTATACATTCATTCGCGATAACGGAAAGAACCTCTCGGCGCTTCTAACCAACACATGGGCCAAAAAGTACAGGGAACAAAATCACATTTGGATGAGAATCATGGATTTTTTCACCCACATTCCAGAGGAGGTAGATTGAAGGAAAGATTTAAAGTGATATGAAATATCTACCTCTAGAAAAGACGAGTAGGTCTGTAATAGAAAATGTTTTTAAAATAGATATGCAGAATGCAATTCGCGTATGACAAATGCAAGAATTTCAGAATTACCATAAGGAGCGTACCGCAATATGTCTTCAAAGTCGGTTTAATCAAAAGCAGTTGAAGATATCATCCACTTTATTATTCAGAATAATACCAAACACGCACGTTATCGCATCCTTGAATGAAAAACGGCACTTCTGACCTCTCCGTTTTAACAAACAACTATAAAAATCCCAAAGTGGTCGTCGATATCTTTTATCTTGCTCCGAATGAACGCAATAAAGTGGCAAAAAGCTAGGAATGCGAGGGTATCTTTTTTGCGTCCAACGAAAGCTCGAACGGATAATTTCTCATAATTACGAAGTGCGGACGTAAATTTAATCGTCAAAATAAATACGAGTAATGAAATGGTATCTTGTAACTTCACTTTCTAGAGCCTTTCATGTATTTCTTAATTCGTCAGGATGAGTTAATTAATTTATATGTGTAAGTGGAGCGTCAAAATTAACACAATAACTTCAAACTCAATTAAGAAATTCAGGCAGGCGAGGGTGATGAGAGAATTTATATAATAAATTCGAGTGGGTGCTTGGGTAACCTTGGAGATTCAAGAATTTTAATTGAACTGTTTGCTTTTTCTTTCAGAAAAAAGGAAGTAGAGAAAGGGTAAGTGTGTGTTGTGCTGCTTGACCTGCATGCCGTTTGCTACCTTATGTTGTTTTTGTAGAGTTGCTTTCGGAAGTAAATGTCCACCTTAGCTTTTAATTTAGATGAAAAGGAAAAGATTGTGACCATCCTTATCAACTGTAGTGTTTAAAAGCTGCCTGCTAGTAATTTCCTTCCCTTTTGTTACATCCTAGTTCCTAGGCTTCCAGGTACATTTTAAGAGTAGCATCGATTATTTTCTAAGCCCGGGAAAGTTTTGTAACTATCTACGTTATTGATTAATACACCAATAGAATGTAGCGCGAGAATTCCTTTTATGTTAGTTCTAGAATTATCATACTTCTGTAAAATGGCGTTTCGTAATACGGATAATATTACGTATGTGTGCCCCTTTAGTACCAACTGCGTTGTTGGGAATATACAAGCACGTTGTCTCCTGACTGTCGCCAGCTCAGGAAAAAGTGGAAACGTCTATGGGAATTTACCCTTGGACTAAGACAATCCAAGAAACTGATGAGTTTCCAGGAGACTAAAACCAGATCGTTCCTAGCACTCATCAGAAGTGAAGTACGGTCATAATGGTCACTGGACAAGTGGACACTTCCCCCTGAGCTATCATCTTAACAAAATCGGATAACTGACATTAACACATGTCGCCTCTGCTTCTAGGAGGAAGAGACAGCGGAACGCTTCTTCTCTAGCGTGAGGCTGTCTCCGGATAGAGATCACAAGACGTGGGCGAGGCTGAAATGGCACCTCAGCAGGTCAGGGAGTTGCAGCCGGAAAGGATTCTTAGATTGTTTAACAAACTGCCTTCCTCGAAGTAAGACACTGAGACACGCACAATAGATCCGAGAGTCAAAGTGCGTAGGCGTGAAATAGCCCAACTCAAGGAAGGAAAAAATAGTACATTGGGGTTCCTCAAGTAATTCACATTTTCCAGACCTTTAGGAGCTGGTGAACTTTCAGAGTCAAACCTATCATATCGTCTAAAACCTTCAGATTCATCCAGCTCTATAGATAATCCTTCTGATCTATTAGATGCTTTAATTTGCAGATTATTTGAATCACCAAGATCGTTCAGGTGATTCAGATCGCTTATATCGTTCAGAGTGCTCAGCTCATTAACATCATCCTGATCAATCAGCTCCTTCAAATTCTTCAAACCCTTTAAGTACAGGTTGATGGGGGTATCTTCAAATGTCCCAAATCCTTCAGATCGTTAAGATCTCATCAATCACATTATATCGTCCATAAGGTTCACATTCTGCAGATCCGGCAGGTCGATCAGATAGTTCAGATCGTTAAGGTCTTGGTCAAATCGGCCAGATCTTTCAGAGCCTCTAGATCA
>NW_022170596.1:22721041-22819457 GCF_008802855.1 Photinus pyralis | reverse complement strand
GTTTTAAAAAATTGCGATTTATCTGCACAAGAGTTGTGCTCAATTTATACTGTTTTTAAATGTACACATTTCTATTTGCCTATTATACAGTTGCATTTCTTGTTATATTTTGAAAATTATTCCATTTGTAACTATGACAATTATTCGGATTTTGAAAAAAAAATCCACAGTCCGTCGATTTCCAAGGATCCTCTAGACAATTGTTGGAAAAGGTTGAGAGAATTGATAACATCCAGTTTAGACTACTTTTGGAGCTAATTTTACTGCGCTAATTTTAATGAGTTTCATCAAAATTTTCAACAATTACGTTAATCAATTTAGATTGAAAGTTGGAAAGTTCGAAATGCTAACTGACCTGTACGGCATGCGATAATGCTCGTTTTTTGTCCAATGAAATATATCTACTAGTCGTCGTAATTCTACAGTACATTAGCCGAAAGCTGAGAGTTTATTTAAAGCTCCGGTTTTACGCTGATCACTTTTTAACTGTTTTGTTGGGAAATTGTTAGCATCGGCTTATAAATTTTAAAAGCCGTTGTTATTTTAGTTTCACCACTTTATAATTAGGGGGTGTAGAGTTAGAACCTGTACAAACAGAAGCTATAAAACCGTGAAGTACGTATATGAGTGTGACATTATATGATCTCAGATACGACCTGAAGAGAAAATCACTCTACATTTTCTTTTGTCCAAGCCCTTGCATTTCTTCTTTCAGTCTTTGCATCGCTTTCGTTATGATAGCCATTTTCATGTTTGGTGTTTGTGCTACTGGAGCTTCGATGATTTCTTGACTTTCTTAGCTGAAAATTAAGGAAAGAATGCAGCTTTCACGAGTTCACTCATTAATTGTAAAATGCTGATAATAGCTTTTAAAAGAACAATCTCTAAACCTAATGCAATAACAAATATTCATATATAATACCATAAGTAGTCGAAGTATTGTCGAATATTTTTGAGGTGCTGTCACGAATGCTAGTTACGCTGATTAATACCACGAGCGCTTGCGCGAGTGGTATTAAAAAGCGTAACTAGCATGAGTGGAGCAGCAGCTCAAAAATAATCTACAAATACTTCGACTACGAATGGTATTCGGAGGACTATTCAATGAATCAAAAGAAAAATTAAGCATAATTACCCACGCGAATGTATTTCCATGACAACAATAAATGTCAAAATAAATTATGGAAGTTGCTTTTCATTTTGCTATTGATTCTATTCGAACTTTTGTGCTCCAAGCTAATTCGTTATGAGTGATTAAATTAAAAGATGTGGTGATAAGTCGGTTGTCGAAATTGATTAACAAACTAAGAAGAATGTTCCGGTTAATACGACAAAATTTCGCGTCATTTCACTGGTGGAAGTTTGACAAATGTCATTGAATAATCGCATTGAATTGTCGCTGAAATACCACACGTGAAATTATCACTTATAATTGCACAAGAGGTTTGTATTTTACCGAGTAAATTTGGGTTGTTAAGGTAATGAAAATTTGTTGCCTAGCAATTAGACGAGAAAAACTGTCAACTGAGCATTTTTAGGTTGACAGTTTTTCGAGTTCAATTGCTAAAAGGAAACAGATTTGAATTGCAGCAACCCAAATTTACTCGGTTTAAATGCAAACCTCGAGTGTAATTCGGCAGGACAATTTAACGAACAAGAAATTCACCAAACTAGTCAATTATTGACAGACGTCAAACTAGTCATATGGGAAAGGATAATGCGATAATTGGTTCGAAAATGAATAAGTGAAAAAACCACTAGTGCATTTGTCGCTGGAAAAGATGCAGGTAACTTTTGCCGCTGTCAAAGTGACAATTGCACTGCGGCTTATGCGATTTTTTATACATGAGTTGAATTGTCACTTATACATGAGTTGAATTGTCACTTATAATTGCACAAGAGGTTTGTATTTTACCGAGTAAATTTGGGTTGTTTAGGTAATAAAAATCTGTTGCCTAGTAATTAGACGAGAAAAACTGTCAACTAATAAAAATGCGACACCGCAGGTGGAGCATTTTTAGGTTGACAGTTTTTCGAGTCCAATTGCTAAAAGGAAACAGATTTGAATTGCCACAACCCAAATTTACTCGGTTTAAATACAAACCTCGAGTGTAATTCGGCAGGACAATTTAACGAACAAGAAATTCACCAAATTAATCAATTATTGACAGACGTCAAACTAGTCATATGGGAAAGGGTAATGCGATAATTGGTTCGAAAATGAATAAGTGAAAAAACCACTAGTGCATTTGTCGCTGGAAAAGTTGCAAGTAACTTTTGCCGCTGTCAAAGTGACAATTTCACTGCGGCTTATGCGATTTTTTATACATGAGTTGAATTGTCGCTGAAATACCACACGTGAAATTATCGCTGAAATACTACACGTGAAATTATCACTATAATTCGTTCCCATTGGCTCAACAATTTGAAATCTCGACATTTCACTGGTCGAAATGTGACAAATGTTAGATGAATTGAATAGTCAAAGATATTTTAGTCTAATAAACAACTAGATGAATTACCTATTCTTAAATTTAAGTGAAAAAAATCTAATTCACTTTCAAATGGCGCACGCAAATCAAAAAGTTTATTCAGTTGTATTTCGCAATAAAAAACAAGTCATGGAAAAAATTATTCTTTTCATGGGTCGCATTTACTTTCCAACGCGTCGGCTTTTCGATCTCTGCTGGATATCTACTTTATAGAAATTTTCCCCCTGACCGGTGCAAAACAAAACGCGGGCTGGTTAATATAATCGCATGCTGTTTAAAGAAAAGGCGCTGATGGCAGATGAACACATTCGCAAGCTTTGTGACGATATCCCCAAAAATAGAATGCTGTAGATTAAAAGTATGGTTTCCAAATGCGCCCTGAATTGCAAAAAAATCCCCTCCTGAAAATCGTATACGATTCTTCGTATCTTGTTATGATTGTTTGCTGATACTGCGTTAAAAATGAGAAATTGAAAATCTTTTTCCTACAAAGGTCACAAAATCTGTCAAATTTGGTTATTACGTGAAATATCATTTTGCTTTACAAATTTGTTCAGCAAATGTAATATGTGTCAAACCAAACATCATACTAGGTCAAACTTTACAATTTCTGTAGGTTATCGCTTTGTGTGTTGTCTACCGTTGGGGGCGTAATAAACGCAAGCTAGCAAAATAAAATTATATAGTATAGAATTAATACTTTTAAATGTCTTCTTAAAATTAAGTTAAAAACGTCGTTGGAAAATTTTTATTTCAATTTTAAAACTCTTTTTATGTGTAAATTAAAAACCCCAAGGAAAATTCTCTCCCTTAGTATAGAGACATTAAATTAATTTTAAACTAATTAAACATCGGCGGCTAAAATTAATTAATACGAATAAGAAGAGATGACAGACGCTGTACTTTTTCAGCTGTTACATTGTAGCAAATTCAATTTTGAAAGTAAAGAAATTTAAACATCCCAAAATATTTTAAATAAGGAATAATTGTCGTTTAGGAGTTTCACCTTCCGTTGTATGCGGTGCAGTGGCGCAACATAATTTAAAGATCCTCTGTACTCGTCTAATGTTTTTTTTCTTGCCCTAGGAAATGAATGCTCATGGACCTTTAACGAGCAACAATAGCGACGCGGATGTCGGCGAAGTGAGCTTAGCCGATATGAACCCCGAAGACATTCGTGCGGAACTGAAGAGACTGTACGTCCAATTAGAAATTTTTAAGAATAAAACAATTAGACTGGATAATCCTCATATATCAAAAAGGAGAGGGGGACGAAAGGCACCACATCGGAGATTTAGTTTACAGGTAATTTTGTTTGCCAAGTTTCTCGTGCATCGGGGATAAACTTGTTCCCTCTCTTGAATGCCTTGCAAATCGAATTATGAGGGCTGTGATGGCTTCCACATAAACTTCATAATAGTTTCGATATTGCGGGACGTAACTCAATTCCATGTTAAGTGATGCAAGTGGAACTACCAAACTAACTTTTTGCCACTTTTTTGGCTGTGCGAAATACTCATTTCGTTTATTCATTGAAAATTTCAAAAGGTTTACGTGCGGCATTTACAAAGTGCTCTGTAACAGAAGCGATGACATAGAATACTACAATTTTAAAGCTAGTTTACCCAACAGCTTTAATTACAAGTAATTAATGCAAGTTATGCTCATGAATCTGAATACAAATGCAAAGTAACTGCATTAAAGGCTATTTCCATAAAATTACCTACATTTTTGTAACATTTACTTACATACGTAACATAATTTCGTACTTATCCTAGCAATTGCATAATCCTGCAGAATTATGTAACTGATGGTAAAGCACACGCAATTTATGTCATTAAAGCATAACAAATGGCTACCGAAGCCAGAATTGTTGCCCTAATTTATTTAAATATAAGCAGAAGGTTTCATTTTTATAGAAATGCAAAAGTAATTCTGATGGGTTCGATTATTTGCATTCAGATGTAATTGAAATGAACTGCCGAGTACCTAGTTGTGGGCACGAAGGAAAGGAGATGGAATCAACTATACAACCAGAAGAATGCCATGGGTAATGCCTGCTTTGTGGAGTGGAACACCAATGCAAATTTGGAGAAAGTGATGCAAGTTGCCTCCCCCCTCCCCTTGCACCAGATTTTAACGGTAGGGGTGTGAAAGGTCTCCCAATTTCCATATAATAAGAAAATACCATGTGTCAAATCAGCTCTTGACAGATATCAACCTTAGATTCAAAAATGAGAGTTGGCATTTCATCCAGAACAATGGTACTTTTTTAATAATGCTCGTTTCGTACACAAAAAGATACATCCAAAAAACTAACCAGATTAAAATCAAATAATTGAAACTTATGTATAACGTAATAAATGGGTTTCGGATTACGATATAGGTAAAGGAAAGAGGTAATTAAATTAAAACAGATAGCATAACTTAAAAAGAAACGTGGATGGCCAAATGAGGAATCCGATGAAAGTAACTTTACCTCGGAAAGATATCAACAAAGATCCATTTACGTAAATACGTTTCGATAAATAATTTAGACAATTTTAACTTGTTGACTTTGGAGTTTTCACTTCAGATTTCCACATCTTTCACAAAGTAGGTACCTTTCATTTCAACGACAAAAGCAAAAATGATCTTCCACCATTCCCATTTGTGCCAACTTACACTCCTAACACAGTAAAAGCGCATTCAGGAACTAACTCAAACCTACATTCAACATTTAACGTTACAATATAAAGCAAATCTTGACCTTAATTTAGTAGATTGTAGACGGAACGACTTTCCTGTTTTATCTTGGTGCGTAGCTGGAATACTGAACCTTCCTCTAAATTTAAATGCTTTGTATTGAACGGAGTAGGTATTGCGGTACTTTAGCGTGGACAAATATTTCGGCAGTTGGCTCGGGAGTAATTTTGGCAATTGCCCCAGAATGCAAGGTCAAATTTTGGTGATTGGTCCGGGGTGTCCGGGCATATTTCGGAATCGAGCAGTCACCGAATTGACTGAGACCTCTAACTATAAAATTGTTAAAGCCTCCGTAGCTCAAATGACTACGCGTTAGCCTTCTATTTCAGGTAGCGTGGGTTCGAATCCAAACACCAATAAAAAAATAGAACACGTGACACAACACAATGACGTCAAAGTCTCGACTCCAGCATCCAAGAAGGTGGGCCCAGCATTCGAGATTAATCCAGCATCCAAGATGGGGAAATATGGCACCGGGACCAACTGCCGAAATATTATCGAGCATCCCGGGTCACTACCAAAATGCCCGGTTAGGGCACCCTGGACCCATTTCCAAAATTTAGCCTTGCACCCGGGGCCAATTGCCAAAACTACCGCAGAGCCAATTGCCAAAATTTGACCTGGGCCAACTGCCGAAATGTTTCCCCACGGTTACCAGACTTTTCCCACGCTCAAGTACCGTAATACCTTCTAAACAGCTTGATTGCTTGGAAATATAGTCTCGTGATAGGGTGGTTGATCTTTGATTGAATGTATATATTCTCCAAATAAGTGAACAAACGTACTGTGCTTTCTATACGAATAGAGAAGACGCATGTAACGTAAGAAACGTTCGTGCTCGAAACGACGCAGCCAGCATTTCACACGCGAAATCTCTTATAGATCGTTCTCCGCGAATTTGATTTGTTCACCTACTCAAAATATACGCACGCAGATTATTAACTAAATAATGTTCTAGCTCTTGAAGTCACATCACTCTGCTTGCCACGCGACGTCATCAAAAATTGTATTTTGAACCACGCAGTTGATGCCCTCGGGGCCCACAAACGAATCCGCTCTTTTAGAAACTTGGAGTGAGCTCTACGCTAGCTCAAAGTGCATTAATTAATTTTCTCTCTCTGAACTCAGTCCTTTGGAAATGACAATAAAATTTAGAATAACAAATTTTGGAATACCAACTCGGAACTAGAATCGCCCTTTCCTAACACTAAGGGACTCCAACGAAAATTCGAATCTAACCTTCCAAAAATTAAAAAAAATCAACCTCCATTGAGGGATCCCGTTACAAATGGAACACATCCACAAATTCAGATTATTAGTTCTTCATAGATATAAAGCCTTTAATTTGACGTAGATCATGCATAAGCTATGGCACCTCAAACAGACGATCCTCGTAGCTAATGCTGATGTTACAATAATAAGGGCGATACACTCTCCTTACATCGATAATGGTATCGAAGTATTAAACAATGCAAATGTAGTCTGGAATCCTTCCGTCGGATAGTTTTTCTTCCATTAAACGGCCAAGATGAAATTTTTCCCAAACAGTTATCTTCGCTATTTATGTCGCAAGTAAAATGAGACGTGGTGTTATTTGAAAACTTATTGTCTTTACAGAAATAGGAGAAGGTTGTTTGCTAAACGACACCATATTTCCGTCTAACCTATTTTTCTAATTGAGGGCAATGTGATATCACTCTAGGCTTACGTATTTCAAACATGGAGTTCAAATACCCTTATTTCACTCACGGTGCAGTTACATAATACGAAAGTTTTTTATACATTCATTCGCGATAACGGAAAGAACCTCTCGGCGCTTCTAACCAACACATGGGCCAAAAAGTACAGGGAACAAAATCACATTTGGATGAGAATCATGGATTTTTTCACCCACATTCCAGAGGAGGTAGATTGAAGGAAAGATTTAAAGTGATATGAAATATCTACCTCTAGAAAAGACGAGTAGGTCTGTAATAGAAAATGTTTTTAAAATAGATATGCAGAATGCAATTCGCGTATGACAAATGCAAGAATTTCAGAATTACCATAAGGAGCGTACCGCAATATGTCTTCAAAGTCGGTTTAATCAAAAGCAGTTGGAGATATCATCCACTTTATTATTCAGAATAATACCAATTTATTATTCAATGATAATACCAAACACGCACGTTATCGAATCCTTGAATGAAAAACGGCACTTCTGACCTCTCCGTTTTAACAAACAACTATAAAAATCCCAAAGTGGTCGTCGATATCTTTTATCTTGCTCCGAATGAACGCAATAAAGTGGCAAAAAGCTAGGAATGCGAGGGTATCTTTTTTTGCGTCCTTTTGTTATTACGAAAGCTCGAACGGATAATTTCTCATAATTACGAAGTGCGGACGTAAATTTAATCGTCAAAATAAATACGAGTAATGAAATGGTATCTTGTAACTTCACTTTCTAGAGCCTTTCATGTATTTCTTAATTCGTCAGGATGAGTTAATTAATTTATATATGTAAGTGGAGCGTCAAAATTAACACAATATCTTCAAACTCAATTAAGAAATTCAGGCAGGCGAGGGTGATGAGAGAATTTATATAATAAATTCGAGTGGGTGCTTGGGTAACCTTGGAGATTCAAGAATTTTAATTGAACTGTTTGCTTTTTCTTTCAGAAAAAAGGAAGTAGAGAAAGGGTAAGTGTGTGTTGTGCTGCTTGACCTGCATGCCGTTTGCTACCTTATGTTGTTTTTGTAGAGTTGCTTTCGGAAGTAAATGTCCACCTTAGCTTTTAATTTAGATGAAAAGGAAAAGATTGTGACCATCCTTATCAACTGTAGTGTTTAAAAGCTGCCTGCTAGTAATTTCCTTCCCTTTTGTTACATCCTAGTTCCTAGGCTTCCAGGTACATTTTAAGAGTAGCATCGATTATTTTCTAAGCCCGGGAAAGTTTTGTAACTATCTACGTTATTGATTAATACACCAATAGAATGTAGCGCGAGAATTCCTTTTATGTTAGTTCTAGAATTATCATACTTCTGTAAAATGGCGTTTCGTAATACGGATAATATTACGTATGTGTGCCCCTTTAGTACCAACTGCGTTGTTGGGAATATACAAGCACGTTGTCTCCTGACTGTCGCCAGCTCAGGAAAAAGTGGAAACGTCTATGGGAATTTACCCTTGGACTAAGACAATCCAAGAAACTGATGAGTTTCCAGGAGACTAAAACCAGATCGTTCCTAGCACTCATCAGAAGTGAAGTACGGTCATAATGGTCACTGGACAAGTGGACACTTCCCCCTGAGCTATCATCTTAACAAAATCGGATAACTGACATTAACACATGTCGCCTCTGCTTCTAGGAGGAAGAGACAGCGGAACGCTTCTTCTCTAGCGTGAGGCTGTCTCCGGATAGAGATCACAAGACGTGGGCGAGGCTGAAATGGCACCTCAGCAGGTCAGGGAGTTGCAGCCGGAAAGGATTCTTAGATTGTTTAACAAACTGCCTTCCTCGAAGTAAGACACTGAGACACGCACAATAGATCCGAGAGTCAAAGTGCGTAGGCGTGAAATAGCCCAACTCAAGGAAGGAAAAAATAGTACATTGGGGTTCCTCAAGTAATTCACATTTTCCAGACCTTTAGGAGCTGGTGAACTTTCAGAGTCAAACCTATCATATCGTCTAAAACCTTCAGATTCATCCAGCTCTATAGATAATCCTTCTGATCTATTAGATGCTTTAATTTGCAGATTATTTGAATCACCAAGATCGTTCAGGTGATTCAGATCGCTTATATCGTTCAGAGTGCTCAGCTCATTAACATCATCCTGATCAATCAGCTCCTTCAATGATAGGAAATACTCCTTAAAGATGAAAAGAACGTCACTCAACATTTGGTTCAACAACACCTGTCTGAAAGAGAATCTAATCCCGAATTATATCCAACTTAAAACTAAGAGTCGGTCTACCAGCGCTCTCAAAGCTGTCTATAACGGACAACGTACTTGGCTTAAATCTGAATTACTACACTGGTACCAACGGAGGAATGAAATCAACCTGGATTTATACGGTATACATCTTGCCTTACATAAAATTCTTCACAACTTGGAATTGGATATGTTAATTTCGAAGGTTAAGGACGAAGTGGAGTCCTTCGGGATTACTATTTTCGACAAACTCAATAATAAATTATACAGGCTTCGTTCTTCTAAGCTTTCGAATGTCGGAGAGATCCCGAAGGGAACCATCCCTTTCTTATTTCATGATAGAGTTTTAAACTTATCGAATGTACAATTTAAAAGAGATGAAGAACTCATTCTGAATAAAGGTCTCAAATTTAACCCCGGTCATTGGGATAAGAATACTTTAGACAACTTCAAAACAGATTTAGAATGTGTGATTCATAAACTAGATAATAAGGTTGATCAACACCATTTCCGAGCTTTATGTCATAACAAGTTGAAGCTAGCCACACAACCTAAGGGTATTTTTCATCAAAAAGTGATCAATTCTTTAAAGAAAAAATTTAAAATCAATAATTTAATTGCAACAAAAGCTGACAAAGGTAATGCGGTAGTCATTATGAACAAAGTTGATTACATCCTTGGTGTTGAGAATTTCCTTTCTACTGATGATTTTACTAAATCCAAAGTTAACAACGAGGTGTTCCAGAAAAAAGTTCGTAAATTTCTCTTTGACAACAAATCCCTCCTTTATGAATATTTCCAGATTCCTTATCTTCGTCTTACACACATGAACCCTTCCTTTCCCAGATTATATGCCCTTCCCAAAATCCATAAACCAGGTTACCCTATAAGACCAATTGTTTCCTTCACCAACACCCCAGTTTCCAAGATCACTAGTTGGCTTAACTCTGCTCTTAGAAATTCTCTTGCACTCCAATTTCCCCACTCAATCAAAAATTCCATTACCCTAGTGGAGGATATTAAAAATTTCCGGATTACTGATTCGGATATCCTTGTTTCCTTTGATATCGTCAACTTGTTCCCGAGTATTCCCTTTATAGAATGTCTGAATATAATTGACGACCTCCTTATCCATTCCCCGCTTCCTGACCAAGTTTGTTCTTTCATTTCCAGATCCCTCCAATTGTGTTCTCAACAGAATTATTTCTCTTTCAATAATAACTACTATATCCAAACTTCAGGTCTACCGATGGGTAGTAATTTATCCCCTTTGCTCGCTGAAATATTTCTGAACCATTTGGAATCCTTACTTTTCCAGTCCGAGGTCATTAAAACTCATTTTTTGTTTTACAAGAGATATGTCGATGATATATTGGTTATCTTTAGAGGTAATAGGTCCGAGTTACATGAGTGTTTCCAAATTTTGAATTCCCTTCATCAGAATATCAAATTCACGCTTGAAATCGAATCTAATAAGTCCCTCAATTTCTTAGACCTGTCACTCACTAGAGGAATTGCTAATGTTGAAATCGGCATCTACAGAAAAACCACCACTACGGACCATGTTATCCCTTATCATTCGTGTCACCCTTTATCACACAAACTTACTTCCTTCCGTTATTTTTTCCATAGACTCCTTTCCCTTGACCTTCCCGAACCCCACCACTCGAGAGAACTTAACATCATTTATCATATCGCTTTAGCGAACAATTACCCGTTACAGATGATTAATAAGTTATACCGTAGAATGCTGTGTAAAGACAACCTCTCGAGGTGCACTTCCCTTTCTCAGGTCCCTGATTCCCCTTCCATTTATTATTCCTTACCTTACATAGGCCCGATTTCTGATATCATTGCTCGTCTTTTCCGTCCCCTCAACATCTCCATATCCTTCTCAGTCAAGAGTAATCTCAAGTCTAATTTGGTGAAAACTAAAGATCCTATACCTCCCTTATCTAAATCAGGGGTTTATAAATTGGTTTGTCGAGATTGCCCAGCTGGTTATATTGGTCAAACTGGTCGCTCATTCAAAACCCGGTTTTCCGAACACGTTTCCGCTATCAAAAACAATAACCTCAAATTCGATCACCCTAACCAAGGTTCTTCCTTTGCCCACCACATCCTGAGTTCTGGTCATTCGTTTTCGAAGGAGGATTTTGAAATTCTTCATGTTTGTAATAAAAGCCTCAAACTAGACTTACTAGAAATGAAAGAAATTTACCATCACTACAGAGAGAATCCTCAACACTCCTTGAACGAAATTTTAAATCTAAACAAGCATTTGTTATTCTTGACTAATTAACCCCTACCCCTTTACGCTTGTCAACGTGGTGTTTCTCCCCCCCCCCCTTTTTTCCCCTTTTTCTGCCTTCAGCAGATTGGGGGGTTTTCAACTTGAGGGCACATTAATCTTTCCGCGAGTCCCGACATCTGCCATCAGCAGGCACAGGGTAGTTTGGCCCATAAATTTTAGTACAATTAAATAACAATAGCCTAATGCAAGCTATGTTGCATTCTTTCACCTTTCTTCTCACTTCGTCCCGTTACCTAATCCGGCCCTGTTTAACCTTGTTGTTTTTAAATTTCCCGCTTTTTATTTCCTTCTTTAACCTTTCCCTTTTCGTTACCTTTCGAGTTAAGTCGTTGACTATATTTGTACAAGATGGCTGCGTCCATTTTCTAATGGCATGAATTAATTAATTAATCGTCGTTGTATCATGACTATGTTAATTTTGTTCCACTTTTCTATGTCCTAACACCAACTGTTTTATATTTGATAAAAAATTTTTTCCTGTAAGTATTAATTATGTTCAACTAGTGGTTAACACATGTTCTTTCCAGCATACTGATAAAAAATGTAACTTCTGTACTTTCAATTTCCTATTTTCTGTTGTTGATGTTTTAAATTTTAAGGTATGTATATTTCAAGATTGTTACTCGTTATTAGTTACAATTTTCCTACAGCTTGAAAATGACTTAGGTCGAAACTATAGTCGCTATGTGATTTTATTCACAATTTTTTAATAAAGAAGTATGGGGAAGGTTTAGTGTGTTAAATTCCTATTCAACTGCAGCTCCTTCAAATTCTTCAAACCCTTTAAGTACAGGTTGATGGGGGTATCTTCAAATGTCCCAAATCCTTCAGATCGTTAAGATCTCATCAATCACATTATATCGTCCATAAGGTTCACATTCTGCAGATCCGGCAGGTCGATCAGATAGTTCAGATCGTTAAGGTCTTGGTCAAATCGGCCAGATCTTTCAGAGCCTCTAGATCATTTAGATTGTTTATTTCATGCTTCAGAATTTTTGAACCCGTTCCAAGCCTTCAAACAATTTCGATCTCTCACCTTCTAAAGATCGTGCTTGTGATTTATCCGATTTTTTAATGATTTTGTATACTTTTCCAGATCCTCTGGATTCTTGACATCCCTCAGATTTTATAGATCATTCAGGTCACCCAGACGCCTCGGGATCACTCAGATCGTTGAGATTATTTAGAACATCAAGATCAATCTATTCAGGACCATGTCATGATTAAAATCCTACACAGTACACAATCCTTCCCATACTCCATATCCTTCATAGTCTTCAAAATCAACAAAATTCAACAGAAATGTACAGTGAAAGGAATAGGAAGAATAGTAAGCTTATTCAGAGAGGGAGGGAGAAGATAACATTTTATTTAACCAATCACTACTAAAGGACAGAAACATGCAGGAAAGGAAGGCTCAATGTTCATTATCCATATCACAAATACTTGAGACAAACGCCGTGAAGGTATTCCATACCACTCAGGTCTCCTGGTGCTACGGCCTGCCTCAAAAGGTTCAACTCCTTTCTAAGAACGACGGTGTGTAAGCGGTAAAAGCAGTACAGAAGAATGTAGAACCGGAGGGTGTTGGCGAATGTACCATCCCCCCGGAAAAAAAGAAAGATTCAGTGTTTATTTACTTACACAAGTCATAAAATCTTGAGGCTCTCATACCCCCAAGATTCCTGGGTGCTATGGTCTCCCTAAAAACGTTCACCCCCAAAGGAATCACATTCGATGGTCGCGAAGGAAATCGCGGAAGACATTGGAAAATGGGCCTATGCACGGTAGTAGCTATTTGTTGTCTTGCGGGTGGTTTTAGAACGGAGTTAGTAAATGTCGGTAACAAGTTGGGAGGAGATTTATTGGCTCTGGCAATTCAGCAGAATACAGTGATACTTAAATATTATGAGGAAAGGTTTACGCGTCCGTCTGTGGAAACAGAATCTGAAAGAAACTTGTATGTTAGAAGACGCAAGGAATCGATATCGTCCTTTGGTCCTTACATCCTAAATTAGCCATTCTTTTTTGAGCGATAACTTCGAGATACTTCATTTTTTCAATAATAAACCTCAAATTTTGCTTTTTTGCAGTGATCAATTACCGGATTTTGTTTTTGTAAAGAAAATCGTATGGAAAGTGTTATTTCTCTTCACGATTTTACTATGTGTTTCCATGGCGTTTAGTCCTATATCTCTAAACAATAGCATCAATTTTTGAGTGACAGTAAAACGCGAAAGTCAATGATAATATTCAATTATGGGTTACAAGGGATCACTATGCAACAAATTTCGAATAAAACACGTTTTGAAAGGGTCTCTTATTGACTTATTTTCTTGATTAAACTACATAATTCGGAGTGATAATATTTGTACGTACCTCACACTAATATTTTGCAAATATAAATCCGCTAAGCGTATTCAATGGAGAAGCGACAACACATCAGAAATAGGGAGAAACACTCCAAAGAAATATGATGATATCCTTTTCAGGTTCAGGAAACAAATGGCGAATCAAGCATAATTTGCAGGCTTGTACACAAGACAAAATTAAAGTTATGTGCAAAAAAGTACAGTGACCCTACTACAAACCCTACTACAAACAGTGGCGACAAGCGCCCATCCGCTATTAAGGGGCAAATTTTTTGGCCAGTTTGTGTTGGTAAAGCATGAAATGAATATATTTTGCTTAAAATCCAAATACAAATTCTGACCACGTATGTTTCTAGTAAAGGCACACATTTCGAATATTGTAACCATCAGGTGTGCGCATGTGCATACTACACAATGTTAACTTTCTTATTTAGAGCGACATTTCTTTAAATTGATGGTTCTAATAAAGAGAACCATAGATCACATAGTTATGGCCTTTTGGGACATACTGATCAACGCATGTAAAATGGGCTAAAGTTATTCACTTTAGGGCGAAAACCTTTTTTTTTAATTTTTCAATTCGTTTTAACTACATTTAGCTCCTTCCGGGACCCCTAACTGTTACGTACACTCCCTAATTTTCGTTTTTAGCATACTACATCCTACAAGAACATAATAGTCTAGTCAAGTCAGCCCGGGGTACCCTTGCGTAAATTCCAAAGAAGCTGAAAAATTACTTCCAAAATTTACTCTAAAGTTCTAGTGTACTTGACGTGTTTTTTTTAACGTGGTGTCCCCAGTAGGTCTACTCCACGATCTATTTTTATTCTTAGTAGTCTTCTCATTCAATTTCTTCTTCTCCTTCGTATTCTCTCTCTCCATATTGTTTTTCTTCTTCTTCGTCTTCTTCCTGAGTTAACGTAAATTATTCAAACAGCGATACATCAGCTGTGCCGTCGTCGATGTAAGGATCTTCTTCTGTTGGAGATTCAAAATTTGAGCACGACTGGCCTTGACAACTGGTGCCTGCTGGTGAACAAAACAAACCGACCTTTTTGTAGCTGCACTTCGAATTATATCCCTTTTTGCAGTTGCAAAGAATAGTATTAAGGAGATTCTCTGGTTCAGATGGAAGTAGTGTGTGGATTGGTTCCAGTACCTATATTATCAATTAGCTTCGAACCCCACTCTTCCGGATCCAGTTCCGTACTTGAACCTGATAATATACTCGATAAACATGTTCTTGAGCGGATATAGTTATTTGAACGGAAAAGGACCGTTACAAACTCGTCACACAATCGAAATATTGGGCCGTCGATGTTATGGTAATTTCAGGGCTTATTAAATTTTGCATTTCCTTTCCATTATGCATGACTATAGAGATCCGGTGCGAATTGTCCCATCTATTTAATTGGAAATGTAGGTACATGTATGAGCTTTACTGTTGATTTGATGTATGCACTTTCCTTTGCCAATAACAAGGCGCTGAGCACTTAACTGAAAGTTGTTTCGTTTCGGTTCATAATTTTACTTCCGACACCAACATTCAACTTAAATAGTAATATTATTATGTACCTAATTATTTTCACTCGTGCATTTGTTTCGCAGAACTTATATGGAAATAAGCACCGAATTGCCAAAAAGGAAGAGGAGACGACGGAAGCGGAACCGTCTCGCACACCTGAAGATTCAGTTTGCAGTAATGAAGGTCCTAGTGCTATATACAATGATCTACCTTCAACTTACACAAGCGACAGCAAACCGTGACATCAGTCAAAACGGCACAAAAGCGTACGTAGGACGCAGAGTCAAGGTAACGCGTAAATAAATTCAAAGGCGAGACACACTGACAAAATATGTCGTACGAATATACTTGAATGACACTTAACATCCCAAGGTAGCTGACAAAATGGCATTTGTCCAACGTTGCATATCACCCTCTTAACCAACCTTGATAGAACACCAATAATTACTCCACAATACGAATGTATAATAATAATAGATCCATCCTCTTGATGTAAGAAGTTTTCTGAACGTAATAATCGTAATTATACACATAAGACCAAAAATTCCTTAGTTAACTGTCGATAATGATGATTGTTACGTTCCACAATCCGTTTTAATCGACTAGTCTCCCCGCACAAATAATACGTCCGTAAAGTTGTTAGCCCTTGTTGTATGCGCTACAAGTTAACCTTTGCACCACTGTAAAAAGTACACACCCAAAAAAATGTACCGAACTAAAAGTATGTTCGAAAAAAGAAGTACTGCGCAACCGTTAGCTTGATAGCTTAAGGGACCACTTTCCAGTATATTAGAAAAAATCATAAATCTGGTCCAGTTAATATTTAAACAGTTTTGCTTAACGGAATAGTCGTGTTATATTGTGGCATCATGTATATATGATACGATAAAGAGGCAAATTTTCAAAGATCAATGTTAATAATGATCGTTTGTTTGTTATTTTAATTATTAAGAATACTATACAAATTAATCGGGCAGAAAACTAAATCTTGTAACTTTGTCTTTAATCGTAGATTTGTTAAAGTAATAAAGATTTTAATTGAAAAGTGTTTGTTTTTTTATATTTTGTATTATTTTCAGCAGTTCGGCAAAACACTGTTCGCTCCTTTTGCATATTGATCAACGAGATAACATAAAAGCACTCATTATTGAAGTGGTCATAAAATGCTTCGCATAATAAACGATAACGACTGAAAGGATTCTACATTAAAAGTATGCGACTCACAAAACATCTGTTCAACTAACATTAGGCATCTGATAAAAAGAAAAATCCAAATATTGACCGAAATTACTCAATTTTGGAAACTCAGTGGTCTTAATCGACTTCCGTAAATTCCAAAGGGTTAATTAGAAAAAAATTCATGAAATCTTGGGCACGAATAAGAAAATCTGACGAGTACGCTATCTAGATCGTAAATTTTTGATTAGATTTAACACATCATTAAATAGATGACAATTTCAAAAATGTATTCCAAAACACATGAGAACAATATGACAACTCCCTGAAATAAAGGAAAAGGCAACAATGCTAGTTGTTCTTTTTTACAAAAATACCTCGTACGCAGGCGATCGATAACAAATAAAGAAAATCTGAGAATTATTTACAGTTCGTTTTCTAAATAATCCAAATTATTTGAGTTTATCCGTAAATAAGACACCAGACCCCCTCTAATTAATTGACATTATATAGACCTCTATTATTTATGTACACGTATGGTGATCAATAAAATCAAATTATATTAGTTAGATTTCGGGTTTACGTATTGCCAAACCTAATGCAAATTTTCATATTTTCTGCAGGGAAAAATACCCCTTGTCTTAGGGATATTACGTGCCCCGTATGAGCCGTACGGAATGTCCCTCGTCTGTATCTCATTCTGTGCCTCATTTCCAATATAAGTAAATATGGCAACCCTGCACAGGACAAAACATATTTCTGTCAGAGAGTTTTCGTAAAAGAATTTACAATATGTGCTATGGATGAAAAAGGATCGTATATAAGAAAACAACATGTGCCATCCAAAACAAGTAAAGCCCATATAAGAAGAGGAGCATCTCGAGAAGGTAGGTTTGTACCGTATCTTCGACCAAGATACTAAGAAGGTCAACGCAAAAAATTAAATCGTATTATATATTCACTTTTTGAAAAGGAAACTGAGTAATATACCTGCACATTGTAAAATGATAAATTGTCTCACTTAAAAACCGCCAAACTGTGTAACGGGTATCAGGTCGAACTTAAAATAATAAAATCAAAATTTGAAAATCGCTTAAGATATACAGGGGGAAAATCGAACAATACACAATTCCAGAATGACCATTTATTTTCTTTGTTCAAAAAGACAGAATAATATTTATTAGAACAGTTTCTTTATAACATTCAAGAAGATTCAAAACGAGTGATTAGAAAATTTTTAAAAGGAGTTTAATGATTCAAAAAATACAAAACAGATTTTAAAAACCTTTAAAAAAAATTATTTATGTATTACTTTCTTTACTCATTTATACAAAATTATCTCGGTTAAATATTACTCTATTACAAAAAAGGAAAGAAACAACATAAGTCCTAAACGTACTTGAAAGTACCTCCCTACTTAATACATTAGTAATAATTTTGTTATGTTAATTTTAGAAAAGAGAATTTAATATGTTATCTTTTTAAATTAAATATTGCTGTATGCCTCACGTTGTACCCCAAATATAAAATGATATGTACAATGACAAATGGTCACTAAGCCACCCACAAAACACCTGTCCACCTACCTTCACTAAACTCAAGTACTAATAAAACATTAAAAAAAACAATTACAATTCTTTTAGGGCTTGTTCAGTCGCCGCCACGGCGAAAATCTCGATATTGGCGTAAATGTTATTAATTTGAAAACAAAATCCAGAAGCCTTACCCCCACTTGGTGAGCAAATCTTTAATTAACACCTGGGTACGAAATAGAACAATTTTGCATGAAAACTCTAATCTACGTCGCAGTTTGGGTCTAGATTAATCACAAAACCAATCATTTACAGACGAAGAAAATTATTTGGCATAAAATAATCAGGCTGAAAGAAAAACAGGCACTCAGGGCCAGAGTAACGCATACCACGCTACAAGCGATCAGTAGCCAATTATTGGCCCTTTGATGGACACGAACTCCCTTTAACTGATAACCTGAACCCCTTCTCTAAGGCGATATACGCTCGATAACCACAGTGCGATGAACTTTCACCGGAAGTTCGCACACAAACGGTGACTTCGATTCTTCTTTATACAAAAAAATGTAATTTAAAGGTAAGAAAATGGAATATTCGGCGGTAATTTACTAGTCAAAATCTGTAGACGTGACGGCGCCCGACGGCAGGAGACATCGGAGCGGGGGTGCTCCGGCCTCTCTTGCTTCTGGACAAGCTGCGGTCGGCGTTGGTAAGCTCCAGTATATCGAATAGAGAATGGCGGTCCCAGGAATTATAAAGGGTAAGCGCGAATAGTAAATAAGCGGATTCGGTACGTATGTACGGGAATGAATATTGCCCACCCCCTTATAAATGATTAACGAAACGGAAAGTAGCAAAACACTTACCGCAGGGAAAATCAAAAACTATAGATAACCCAATGTAGAAGAAGAAACAATTAGACGGTCTGAATGCAAAATAAATTAACTGAAAATATGCAAATTTAATACGGTACTGACCAAACGTAGTTTACAAAGACGCAAAAGCCAGAAAGCAAACGATTTAAATACGGTTAACCACCAAAGGCAAAAAGATGCAAAAGGCAAAAGATTTTAAGTTTTGGTTAAACTTGCGTTTCGGTAAACAACCAAATGCAAAAAGATGCCAAAGATCTAAATACGGTTAGCGTTTACCTTACTTCGGCTATGTGTTGGTGGAATCGACGGTTTTGCCTGCTCGACGGCGTGTCCTTGCGATAACGCTCGAAAATTAAAACTGTTTTTAATTAATTGCAGCCTTCCCAGATGTCTTAAAAATACAGGACCTGTGTCAAAATTCAAGTTTTTTAAGGGCGCACCTAACGGATGTAATCTCGACGTAATCGGAAACTGTTATCTGTAACCTGTTCAACTAATTACGGTTAATTACACTTATCCAAATAGTCGGAATGAAATCTCCCAATTCGACAGTCCAACAATATCCTTAGAATGTGGGGTCTCCTATTTCCGTAAACTGCACGACTTTGCGGATTTTAATGCTGGATTTCGTATTTAGATAATTAAAAACAATTAATGGATAATTAAGGGACCTAAAACTGAATAAGATTGATTCTCTCTCTTCTTTCTTGGCAAGAGAGCGTTCAGCGGTCATAAAAACAACTTAAATATTCCTACAGGAACGGTTGCAAACGGCAAATTACGTACGGATTCTTATTTTTCTTAATGGGCAACTCTACAAATTAACCTACTAATTTCTACGTTATATTTCCAATTCCTACGCAGAAATAAATATTTGCAGAGCGACAATCTTTGTAAAGAAGCGCCCAACTTAAAACCCTTCTCGATGCCGGGTGTTCATCTACAGAGTTCACCGCTTCGTTGCAACATGACTTTTTCATAAACGGGAAAATACGCTACCGCTACCCACTTTTAGACACGACAACTTCAATATTTTAAAACTCGTAGCGCTCAATCAATTTTCCTGTACACAGCCTCGATAATGACACCAGTGACTGTTTTGCAAACAAATACACTCAAACACGGCTACGTTTCAACGTCCACAAAAAACTCGATTCACGTCTTCCACCAAAAAAAGAGCCACTATCAAACACCTGACCAAACAAAAAGCGCTGTTTAGCGCCATGTTCGCTTGCTTAAAACCTTTTCCTTCTTCCTTACTTTACAAAATAATGCGTAGCTAAAAATATCGAACGCGGATCAATTTTTTCACACGCCTGTATTTGTACGTGGTCGCTCTTGAAGTTTAACTAAAACTTTTTGTTTTTACTTGAAATAACCCACCAATCGCAATAATTAGCGTACCCAAATTGATATCTGCTCGCTCGAAAAAATCAGCTTTAAATACTCGCTCTCCCACTTCTTATGATTTATGAATCTGGCCCGTCATAAAAACCGAAACGGAGGAATTTCAGCGGGCAAATGGAATGAACGCAACTTTCAGGTCGACAGAGATCGCTCGATTTCCTGAATAAGTTTATTTTTATCGCTTGTTATCGCCTAACTTACTTTAGTTCAAGTGTACTATGAAGCGGCACAAATTGCAAATTTCCCTATGTTATACGATATTTTACATTGTTGTGGTTTATTGATGTTGTTATTTTACTTTTTGTAACTCTAACGGTCGCAGAAGTTCCTAATACTTCCAGATATTGTTAATTGTTTTAATGGCCCCTTTCCAAAATAGGAAATGTAGATTGACCCCACTCAACCTAAAAGCTACAAATTACGATTAGACTAGATTACATTACTACAAAAATTACAACCTTCACAGTAAACCCATCATTATGTAAAAGTAAATTTGTGCACTTAAAGAGTGACTGTCTCTCACCGTTACGAAGATCCCCATGATGAGCCACGGATTTGAACCACCCTATATATAGTGCACCTGAAATCAAGCATAAAATGACTGATAAGCAGGAAATAAACGTAACATTTCTTTGTCTGATAACCATCAAAATTAAATCTAAACACAAGAAAGTATATTGAATATAGGTAGGTACTACTTTTCAACATAATACACACCTTTTAATTGTATTCACTGAATGAAAAAATTACAATTATCAAGCAACAACTTTAATGTCGATTAAATTGCTCTAATTACTTACGTGCTTTGTAATTAAGTAAGGCTTATTTATTAATATGTAGGTTAGTAAGAAACAATTAATTAAATAAGGGCAAGTGCAGTTTTTATTATTAGTTATGGTCTAATTTCTGCAAGATGCAGTTATATATTACTTACAAGACGATCTAAACCAATAGCTTGGTATGAATTTCATTTAAGCAACCCGTTAGCTACATCAATATTTTTCCTATCGAATTACCTTTTGTAAACGAGAAATAATTTCTTTTACTTTGGTATTGATAGGTGCGGTTCAACCTGGTTTCATCCGTTTTTTTTTTCTCAGCTGAATAGTGTAACAGCAAATTCGCATCGGGATAGCAATACTAAATAGTTTAGGTACGCATCTTGAAAAAAGTACCGTTCGCACATGTACAGCGTTCATTGTGAGAAAATGGTATTTTATTGTTCGTAATGGGTACGCCAAGTCGAAAAATTTGGGTTAACAATTTGGTGTGGATGTGCATTACTTTTTTACTTTAAGTATTATTGAAGATCTCCACAGTCTTATATAATAATAATACTAAACGTAAGCTGTTCTATTGCATATTGAACACACGAAATAATGCTTAAACCCATCAAAAATTAATGATCAATGGCTACAAAAACTGGGGTCATTTAAATATTCCGAAGAACCCACTTTTAAGGTTGGTATCAATAAATAATGAGCATTTATTAAATTGTAGTAGTGCGACGTCAAGCAGTCTCTGTACTTGTTAACTTATACAGGATACGTCACATTACCACAAGAGCTGAAAAATTTGGAATTGCATTGAGGAAGGCTAAAGTTCATAAACAAGCATTATTTCCAATGTTGAGCTCGTATTTGTCAAGTTAAAGTGAAGTTAGCAAAAAACTTGATAGTGCTGCCAGCAAAAAGATCAGAAATAATAAATCATTGAATGATTCGGAGCTCATATCGGACATACCAGTTTCAGGTCAGTAAAATAATTGCTTACCGAACGAGCCTAGAAAGTATGAGCTGAGCAAACAAAGCTAACGAGGCGCTCGATGAAAACGTTTTGTTGATTTGGTACGCATATAACTTTTGTGGCCATATGTAGTTAAAAAGAATTGAGATAACCACTCTCAAAGTATTTGGGATTTCTGCTTGGTGTCAAGAGACGTAAAGCAAAGTATTTGTTTACTTCCAAAAATCGCAAAAGCATGGCTCTATTACGGTTGGCAATCAAACAAAAACGCCTCCGTATACATACGTGACACAATGTTTGAGCTTAACTCGAACTAGAACATTAACTTTTCTAACGGCTAATTAAAATCTCTTAAAACACCATCTAAATTTTTTACTAAAAAAACTTTACAACTATCAAGACTGACCGTCTTTCACAAAAAAAAGCTACGTTTAACGTCTGTTACGCCTATTTAAAACATTCCACACCTTCTATTCCTTAGGAACCTATACTTCTTTATCATTTTGTCAACGTTCACCAATCACTAACACTAACACAGGTGTTACTGCGGCGAACACCTGTTTATATTCTAATTAATTAGCTTTTTCGAAGCGATAACGAACTCCTGTAACTGATGTTACAATTAATTCGACTCCGTCCGCAGTTAACAAAAGGTTATGAAGAGTTAATAATACTAAACCACTCTTGGTCCCCTTGCGTCAAGGGCCCACAAGCACGTGCTTGTTCTGCTTCTACGCAAATCCGGTCCTGAATTGAAATTGAGGTAGTTCTTGTTATATAATCATATGTAAATATACCCCAGTCACTACTCCTTTGCTGTCCTCTTAAAAAATAAATAATAAAGCAATAATCTTTATTAAAATATGAAACAGTTCTTATTTTCTTTAAGATTAATTTTGGCTGCACTTCGCATTGATAGGAAATATTCAACTTTATTTATAAATGAACTAAACGCAATGTATAATGTTAGTTGCTAAAAGAAAATTAGTTGTATTTTCATACAACCTGTATAATAAAAACAAAGTAAACTGCAATACGTTAATATATAATTGTCTAAACAACGTACTGTTGGAATTATTTAGGTCTAAACACAGAAAATAATGACGGAACACCCTGTATATGAAAAACATTTGAAGGAATTAATGTAAATCGGGAGGATTATTTACGAATAAACACAGAGTTTGTTCGTTTTACTTTAATTTGTTTCCGCAGTATTATTTTTCCTTTTAGATTTGTTTGTGATTGCGTACGTATTGTTTATTAAATCTGTTTATTTAATTTTATTGTGAAATTGCGTGATAATATGTAGAAACATCTGGTCATTTGCGATAAGAATAATTGATATCAGACGAAAGCTAATTAACTTAAACGAAAATGCACACCTGCAACAGATAAAATAATGCATGTGTCCGTCCATATTGATTGATTGAAGTCGGAATTCGTCATTTCCGTAATAATTCTGTACAGAAGAAAGCTAACTGTTGTGTAAAAGTTGTGAAAAGCTTGTTCTGTTTTACGGAAAAAGTTAGTCGAATTAAAGTTGGAAAAAAACAATCAATTTAGTCCACCTTGTGGCCATCTGTAAAGGTTCCTTTTTTTAATCAAAGTTAAAAGTTTAAACCGTTCGCACAGCCACCGATAATTTTTGTTGTCGTCTTCATCAAACCAGTTCATTCATCAGCAACATTTGTGTGTCCTGAACCTATCAGAGAGTGTTTCTGTTAAGAGTCTTCTTTACCTAAGCGCAACTTTTTTACATTATGGTGTATAGATGATTATAGTTGCTCCTATTTTGGTCCTTAGTTAGTTCCCGCCGACACTGTGCAGCGGCGCTACTTGCTACACTCAAATTGTTGATTTACCGCCCGCCCAGATACAGACTTTATTTACAAAAAATATGATTTCATTTTTTGGGGTAATGTTTAGAAGTAACTTATGTAGAAAACTGTCGGTTTACTTTTTCCATAAACTGTTTTGATCGAGAGTAAAAAAATAAAACAGATTAGCGCAGTAATCGGTGCAAAACATCTAATCTTTAAACAATCGGTATTCAGTTGCTATAAACTTTTTTAAAAAAATAGCCCGAACATTTTGTAAAGGTCTAAAATTATAAAATAGTTCTTAAAAAAAGTTTTTTTTTTTAAAAACAACTTGAGTTTTTATGGCGGGTGCTCTTATGGAAATTTACATTGGGTGCAGTGGGTACAGAAGACTCTTAAGTGGTTGTCAATATTTAAGTATATAATTAGACTACGATCCATATTTCAAACATACAACACGGAAAACTACATAAATTGGCTAAACAACAACAATTAATGACAAAACCAACGACGCAATGAAACGTTCGAAAATACCTTCACTGCTCTTGCACTCGCAGCTACAGGTGAACTTACACCACTTCTACGATGCGCAATGAATTCAGCTGTAACTCCTGCAAACTGAGATGGTCAAATGGCACGGACCGGCCACAGAATCCTAATAGGCGTGGCTTCGTGGAAATGTTTCAAATAGCTTGTTTTTCTTGAATATATTGCTAAAGGTTCGTCCGCGGCGCGACGGGGGCTTGGTGAAGATGGTTTCTCGCACCTGGCGTAGTTACGTTCTTCTAAATCCATCATAGTAACTCAAAATCGCACGACGCGCTCTGCAAAAACGATTTGCGCAGATTCAGCACCGATAACTGCCGGCTGGAAAACCCTCCCTTCCCACTAGATGCACTAATATTTATTTACATATTAATTTTGTTTGCACTAATTTTAATATTCCTAAAGCAGTCGACCTATGAGAACCATTTGCACGAACAGATGTTGTATTGTATTTATTGATAAGCGAATCCAAACAAAAAGATTTTGGTTATTTTGCTTCATTGATTTAATTTCAGCTACACCTACCATTCCTTTGGTTGGATTAAAATTTTGTTTAGCATTGAGAGATGTGTGTATTTATTATGGGGCAAAGATGAATTTTAGATACGAATCAAAGCTTGAACACGTGATCACGAATTAGGCATCGCATAGTTACGAATCGAACTCATAATTTTTATCCAAGAACATGTAAAGGAAAATGGAACTTGATCGCCTTTGTTTTTATTAATATATTTAATAAACTGAAGTCATCTGTCATGCGTATTTATTCGAGAGCAATCAAACTAGGTCATTAGATTTTGAAACTCAGGTTTTATTGATAAAGGGTCAAACTTCCACAAAGTAGAGGATATAAAAACATTTCTATTACTGAGCTAGCCGTGGGTAAATTAAAAATTAATTGTCACATTGAAACTTTGCCAGTGCCGTACAGGTTCAATTTTATTTTATACAAGTGAGGTCTTTGATCTTTACACATGTAACTAAGCCGTTACAAACCTTGAGAAAAATTTGATAGAACTTTGGCGAGCTTACCAGGACACAAAGGAACCTAAGCACACTGATAATAGGAACTTAAGAGATGTTTGAAAGGAACCCAAGATTAATTTGATAAGAGAACTTTAACGACACTTGAGATAAAATTGGCAAAAGCTTGAGGTGAACAAGAAAGAACAAAAAGGGAACTTTACAGAAACTTACAAAAAAACTACCTAATGGAAGTTTAAGGCCAATGTGGTTGCGGCTTGTGTGGCGGTTGAGGGACAAGTTAGGAACTTGGACTGAAGGTGAGAGAAACATAAAGTGAAAATTGGGGTAACGAGAATGAAAACATCTTGAAAAGAGAATCAGAGGAACTTAAAAGATGCTTAATGCGAAACTTGGAATTAAACTTGAGGAGAAGATGGGAATTTGAGGAGGATTTGGGAGGAACTTGAGAGGAGTTCGAGAGCAACTTAAGAAAATCTTGATAGTTAATTGGAAAATTAAAGGTTCGAGGGTGACATATCCAAAAGCTGTAACGGACGTTATGTTATTAGGTGGTTGAGCCATTTGCATTAACAGATATGGTTACCATTCCGGCCACGTTGGCGTTTCCTATTCTTAATTTTGAATGGGCAAACCTTATTAATTCACCAACTATTTATATGTCATTAGTACTTAGATTTTAAATTGTTACGTGGAATTTTTGGTTATTAGGTACCTAGTAAAGAATCAGTTAGTGGGTTAAGTGGGCAAATGGTGATTGTTCTACGAACTGAATGACGTTGTAGAAGAATTATTCCCATTGAACACTTTTATTTCGTTGCCTTCATCACGACTCCTTTTATACTTATTCATCGGCCCGTTTTTAAAAAAATAGTCATAGTCATCATTCATTGCAATGGTGAGCTCATTTCCCAGTTTACTTCTATTTGGACATATTCGCAAGACTTGAGAAATAATTGGGCTCTATAGCTTATTGAATTTACCTCATTCGACAATTCGTTCTTTAGATAATATTTGGTTTCCGTTTGGTCTAGGTACAGACAACACCAAATTACATAAATACAAGAGTACACGTAAAACAAACGACAGGGTGACATGGGTGATGTGACTATTGCCACAATATACAATACCTAATGTATAATAACAATAGAGATTTTACCTTGAAACAATTATTTCAAACGGTAACGAACTTATTTCCTGTTAAATGTAAACCATTAGCATATTCAAATGTGCAACCTTCATTCGATTGTAGCAATTCTTCTGTGTTCCCAAAATGATTTTTGCAGTTTCGATTTATTGGATATGACATACCTACATATTTATATTAAAATCCATCGTTTTGTTGTCTTGGGACTACTACCAAGAAACAATCATTGTGAATAATAAGTGACTAAATGTAAACTTGTGCTTTGCAAATTAATTTTCTTTAATTATTATTTAGTTATCCCATGCACCGCTCGAACACTGCTTTTAAATGAAACGTAACGCATTTTACAACCTTTAAATAGTATTTTACATTACTAGCCAAGTAAGTGAGTTCTTACTGGCGATAGAAATTGAGTGGCAAACCGTTAGAAAAAAATAATACTAACAGGGCAAAGAATGCAAATTAAGTAAGCTCAATGGCAAAATCCGAAAACGGAAATGTAACAGGTATAGTTAAAGAAAATGGGTGCGTACTCACTTGTACAACCATTAAAATTCAATTAAAGCCTCAACAGCGAGAGACTCAACCCAAAAACAACGGTGAATGGTACCACTTCGATTAAACGCGCGGGGCATATCATTTCGCCTTCTTTGGAACTTACCTTAATTTGAGCGCCACCCAACTTCTCTGTTATCGACCCTGTATGAAACTGGGTAGCTACAAGAGTCATCCAAATTGACACAAGAAATATTGGTTTATTACACTTAGTAGCAAATAAAATCACCCCAAAATCTATTAACATTCTCCAACACTTCCCACATATACATAATATTCTTAACTATAAACAGTGCCAATTAATAGTAATTTACAAACCCTACTTGACTGACGAAATACCCCGTTTATGCTCTCCTACACGATGATCGAAAATTATTAGACTAACGGCCAGTTGCACAAAAAAATCCAGGATTATTGTTTAATCCGATATTAAGACATTTGATTGGCTTTATATTGCAGTAGGCAGCCAATCAAATGTTAAAATTCTTGTTTAAACTCAGATTTGCCAAATAATGTAGGATTTTGATTATAATACGCCTTCCTGCAACCGGCCTTAACTATATCATAAATCTCTCTAAAAATCAATGTGATCGCGGACAATAATTCGTTCTATATGTTTATATGTATTTTACTTTCATTAGTGTTTTAGGAAACGCAAATTTTAACATGCATTTGTGTCATATATTTACAGATTCTCACGACACAGTACAATTCCCTTTGTCGCATAATCGAATACGTAAATCAACACCGGAACTTAACAATAACTAAAATATACTGGCGCGCTTAATTAGTTTGTCCTTGACCGCATAGGTTGTTTTAAGTTTCCTAAAGTAAGCGTGAATTATTTATAACTTCTTTTTAAATTCGCGATAATTCGTATTTTGTTGCGGGTATAAAACTTAACTAACGGAACTCCCACTGTTAAATTTTACATTCCAATAAAGCTCAAATACTCGTAACCACCACTTTTTTTTCTGCCCGAGAAACACAGACCTACTTCGTCCATGACGAAATCCGAAAGATTTTATTTAGCGACAAAACTTCGTGGTTATTCCCGATCGATCAAGTTTCTGGAACTGTTTCCGAATTAACTATTAGATGACTGTCGTGATCTTTTCCGTTGCTAGAAACTATTATTCGGAACTGCGCAGAGAATACGATTCGTCTTCTCTCGGTCTAGAGAATGATCTCATGCTAACTTCTAATAACTGAATGTGATCCAAATCTCCTCAGACATCCATTAATAAAACAATGCTCTACAGAAATTAAACGACCCAGAAAGACAATCTTCCATTCCACCGAATGTTCGCTTATTTATTCTTACAATTCCACTGGTCAAATAAATTAATGGAAAATTGTCCCTCTAAATTTCTGATATGCTCTACTGTTCTACCCTTTGAAATTTCAAAATATTTAGCTTCGGAAAGAAATTTATAACACAAATTTAGATTTTGAGAGCTGGAGATTAGATTCCATAGTTGTTTCAAAACTCGATTCCAGTTAAACGTCTTAATCAGAAGAAGAAATATGCCCTAAGATTATCGACATTGCACAAATAATTATATCTACTAATTTACCTACATTACGATGTAATTCCAAGCCATTTGTTGTAATCTAACTAGACTTGAATTGCTAATTATTTATCTTATTATCTAAGTAACTCATTACATTTGCAAGTCAAAAGATGTTTGGGTGACCTGATTGTGTCCACTAGGTACCTACTAGTTTTATAAGTACATAACGTTAATCCATCGAGGATTAGCCAATTAGATAAATCTTGAGAAAAATTTAAAAAATATCATAATGATGGAAATCGTTTGAAGTAACGCACGATTTGCTCGGTGTATAAAAACGAACTCTTGACATTTAAAAGTCTTAATTCAGATCATGAATTAATCGGTTTACAGTAAGAATAACCGTTGTATAAGGTACATCTTGTATTTAGAAAAAAAAACTATATGTAAATTCCTGTCGGCACCGGCCAACATTTTGATAAAGTACAAGATAACGTATAGATTAAACATTGAATTGAACTAGATTTCATTCCTCTTCGCCTTTACATTATGTTAACGAGTAAATAGGCATTGTAGTGGAACTATTAGATTAACGTGAGTTAGGACTTATCTCGCCGATCGCATCGGAAACGCTAATTTGGATCTTAAACTAATGTGCAGACAATTAAAGGTCGAAAAACAGTAACGGATAACATGACAATGCACGTACACGATAATGGCTTCAAATGTAACGTAAGCGTGTAATTTATTGCAGTGAAGAGCCCTTCCGGCACTTTAAAACCGTGTTAAAATGGAGGAACAGGGAGTCGACACGTTTGTAAAATCAATCCGCAGTATGTCAGTTGAAAGATTTGGAAGCTTCAATTTTAAAAGTCTATTTCATGATACATTAAATTTAAATGATGTCGTTTACTAAACCCTGCGTTGCTGTACACAGTAACTGTGCTGAAACACAGAAAATTGTTGGAGAAAAATAAGCAACATAAATTGTAGAGATGCTAGATAAATTTCTAGGAATTTTCGTGATTCAATTTTTTGGTTTCTCATCACAAAACAAATTACATGGTTTTCAAACTACATGTGTGTTATTATGCTTTATTAAGTTTGCGACGTGCGGCTAATATCTTTAAGTATTCGGGTATACTTTTTTTAATCACATTTCTAGAATTTTGCACTAAACATCCGTTTGAGTTTCTCCCCAATTTTGTGCCACCACCATCAGTGCATCCACAATTTCTTGTCACTAAGTATGAAACCATAATCGCTTTATTATTCTGTCGCAATAATTCCGTATTGTTTGTTCATATGATTCAGCCCCCATTAAAGACGTTATGTCCGCAAAAATAAATAGACTATGTACCTACTATGGGCGGGGGAGGACATAATAATACATTTTTCTACATGGACTGAGGTAGCTCACCACTGGCCTTTTAAAAAGGTTTAATAGAGTAGGTAATTCCAATAACCAAATATAAGAAACTTTGGACGGTATCCGCAAAAAGGGCATGCATAAAAGGGGCCGCATAGGTCACGCAATTTACAATTAATTTTAATTACGTCCTAGTTTTCCCAAGTGTTTCTCAGGTTTTCCTTAAACGCCTTTCAGATTTCGTCAAATACTCTCAAGTTTTATCTATATCCCAAGTTCCCATCTAATTTCTTTCAAATGTATTGTTCCTCTCAAGATGATCTCATGCTTTTTTTTTAAGTTTTCCCTATGTTCGCTCTCATCTCAAATTCCTCTCAAATCCTTCTCAAGTGTTCTTCAAATTGCCTTCATTTTTCCTCAGACTTTTCCCTCAATTTCCTCACATTACGCTCCCCAGTTGTCTTCAAGCCCTCAAGTTTCCTAGCGTCATTTCAATTCCAATGAAGTTTATCTTTACATTTTCCTTATTTATCTTCTCTACCCGCTCTTAATATCTTCAAATTGTTCGCGAGATCATCTCAGGTTCCTCTCAAATAATTCTCAATTTCCTTTCGTGTTCTCCAGGTTCTCGTCCGATTACCCTCAAGTTTCCTTAAGATTCAATGTTTCTCTCTCCACTTACGCCGAAATAACGCGTTCATCTTGGTAAAACACCTGCAACTCTTAACTGCGATAAGAACACGTGCGTTAAGTAAATTCGCCTGATAAAAACTCCTTATCCCATTAAAGATAAACCAGGTCGCTTTTCGTTTCTATCCAAAACGACACATAATTGGCAAAATAAAATCAACTTATTCTCCACAAGATCCCAAGGGAACCTTTGGACCAGACTTGAAACTACGTAAGCTCCACTAACTGAACAATCCAAGTGAATCTGTAAATATTTCCCAACCTAATGAAATGTTTGAATGTCGTCCCTGGACAAATCCCCTAGCTCTTTGGGACCCGTAATCAATAGAAATGTTGCAAAATATTATGTTCATATACCTAGCAGGGCAGTACCCAATGTGTCCCAATGATAAATTTAGCGCGGTTTTGTCTTTAAACTTACACCACGGTCTGTTAGGTGCATACAGGGGTGCATATGTAGTTTTCAGAACAAAGCAGCAGAAAAGGAGACTACTAAGAGTAACTACTGCACGTTTCAAAATAAGTGCTGAGTTAGTCCTCCAATTAGAAATTTAGTGCTTTGGTTTTAGAGCTACAGTAGGTTTCATTCGCGTGTAAAAATTAAAGACGTCATCAAAACGTGGATGGTAGAAGAGACTAAAACAGATTTTTGTCCAAACCAATACAGAACCCAAAATGTTTAGTTTGGGGACTACGGCTCCAAGAGTTCCAAAATGTTCGAATCTCTTTTAATTTTCTTCTCAACAAACACTTGGGAGAATGGAATCCACGACTTTGTGTAGGTTTTTTAATATTCCCTTTCCGATTTTATAAAAATATTCCCAAAATTCCTACTCCAAGTTTGCCCACCTGTAGGTGTCCTTTAAACATGAAAATATCATCTTCCGGGGGTGAATTTTTTGGAGGCGCGAATTTACCCGGGTAAGTTTTCTGGAGTGATTTTACTGCTCGCACGAGAGACACTCTCCTCAATTTCTCCTCAGCTTTTCATAGGTCTCTTAAAGTAAATCTCGACCCTTTGTCAAGTTCCTCTCGGGTGCCTCGTAAGTTCTCTCAAGAAGAATTTATACCACGATTTCTTTGTAATACAAATTAACGCTCTTCGGGCAAGGATTACCGAACCACCCTGTAATTTTAACCGCCCGCTATAAAATGGCATCCAACCGGTGGGCTTCGAACCAGCAACGCCTGTAGAGAAGAGTCTCAAATAAATCTATACCAGTGGCGTAACGAAGAATGTACTTCAGAAACAAAAAACAAAAACCAACGTTTTTACTGTCATCGTATGGAATTAAGGTCCGGTTTTAAGAAACCTGCTCGAACAATAATTTTCAGCCAAGAAAGTAACAAATCATCGAAGCTCCAGTAGTACAAACTCAAAAAATGGACCTAACAATTGTCGTGAAATTAATGCAGACAGTAGGACAAGAAGAATTGAAAGCAGGACACATTCAGCAAGAACGAAGACGACAAAAACAAGAAGAAAAACAAGAGCAACAAACAGAAACAAATTATCAAAAGTCAAGAAAAGAATATGGAACAATTACGAAACGAAGAAAACAGAGGAGAAGTCAGATTGAAGAGCTCCAAAATCTGTAGTAGGGGAGATGGCCCATTTTCAGCCCCTACTGAAAGAAGAGCAATTAGTTCACTTCCCTCAAGAAGTAGAAAATATTTTGATTGGGTCCGGAGAAAAAATAGTACAGAATTTGGTCAACACGCTTGAAAGGATAATCAGCAAGATAACGGAAACCCAGAAACACAAGATAGAACAGACAATAGAGAAAATTATGGAGGATGAGTCCAAGATCAGATAACTTACCAAAACCGAAACGATTATCAGCAAAGTCACAGAAACCAAGAAAACAAAGACAGAAGAAAAAATAAATATGTCCATGATAGAAGACAAGTAAACGCTGTGCAATACAGAAGAGTTCGAGAACGGAGTCCAACTAGGAGATGGAACCAAAATGACAGAAATTATGAAGAAAGGGACGATCCCCACGAAGGCAGAATAGAGGTCAGGGAAATGAGTATAAGCTGGATCAGCAACAACAAAGGGAACAAGCTATACAGGAAAATAAACAACTCAATTCCTCAATTATTTTCCTGCATGGTTCATCACCCCATTTAGAGATGGATCAACCAAGAGTATTTTCCGGGAACAAGCTAATCACATCAATTTCGTAAAAAGTTTTATCCAAAGAACCAAACTCACTAAAATTAAACAACCAAAAACATCAATAACTAACAAGAAAAAATAATCAAGCTCATTGTAACTGTGGTGGAGGGGATAGGAGAGATGGTCAAAGAAGTTGATATTTTGCAAAAGAGAGAGGGATTGCAAAAGAATTGGGTACTGAGAAAAGTACAAGAAAAGCGAAAAGCAGTTTTAGATTATTATTATTCTTTGAGAATGCAAAGAGAACAAGAGGTGAATAGAAAAATAGGAGAAATTTCTAATAAGGGAGAAGAAGATTAATTGAAGACCTACAACAAAAAAGAAATTTATGAAGATGAAAAAGAAGCTATGGGAAGCCAACCGATCCCTGAAAGAAGTGTGGACAGGGTAGAGAAGGAAATTGAAGAAATCAATATCTGGCAAGAGAGAGTTAGAAGAAAGACTAGCTAAACTACAAGAAGATCTTTTCAAAGCACAACAGTCAACTTTGGATCCCCAGTTGAGGGAATCAACCTTTTAGAAAAACAGAACAGAAATACCAAAAGAGAGTCCGTTTTACTACAAGAGAACCAAAAATTAGAACAATTGCAACTGAAAGATGATCTTAAGCTGGAAAAAAAATTGCAAATATAAAAGAGAAGTTAGGATTAACTGAACAAATACCACAAGATTTCAAATTACCATTTATATTAGATGATAAAGTCAGAAGTTACGAGTGGCGTTAGAAAAAAATGCTGGGTTAGAAAAAGAAGTAGATATCATCAACCAGGAAAAGAGGTGATGATTTTTACGAGGAAGAAGAAAAAGTGAACATTTTTAAGACAGAATCAGTTAAGAGAATGCTGAGAAGAAACCAAAAATTTTGGAACAAGAGAAAGAAAAAGAAAGAAAGATACAGACCACTAGAAAAAAAATCAATAGTACTACAAACTTACAGTTAGTGACCCACATCTTACATAACCAAACCTAATACTTTAAATATACTGTTTTCTAGAACTAGAAAGTTTTATTTTCACTGTACTTTTTGTAAAGAAGCTTGATACTTTTATTTTTAGAATTTTAGAAACTCTAAGTAGGTTATTTCCGATTCAACTGTTCAGTGGTTTTAAAAAACAAGGAGGGGGTACTGTAATGGCTTACCGTTTCTCAAAAATTAATTTCTTTTCACCTTCAAAAGTAGGGTAGAATTTGAATTGGACAGTGTAACTTAATGGATAGATTCAGTTAACAGCATACGTATTACCTATTAATTGGGATTATGGTGCGACAATTATGATTCAGAAAAGAAGGAATGTGTGGAATAAAAAAACATTCATTCGCTCTCTGCCAGAGGTCATGTATAAGATTCGGAGTGTGCATATTGACTAGGAAGCTTGAAAGGTCAGCTAGAAGTGGAAACGTGGTTTCGCAAAATTTCCAGAATTCGCCAGAAAAATGTTCATAGGGCGACTGCTGCACGATTAAAGAAGAAATTGAGAAGAGCAATGCATTCTAAATAAACATGATGCGAGAGAATACGATTAGAATTTGGTGATACTGAGGAACTTGATGGAATCTGAAAAATTAATTTAAGACCAAATCGAAAGAGAATTTGATGAGAACCTGCGAATAATTTTAGGGAATTTTAGGAAATTTTACGCTCTTTAGAAACTCCAAAAGATATAGGGTAGTCCGTATGAAAAAATGTTCTTTAGAGTCGTATACAATCCAAACACCCCGTATAAAAAATTGGATCGCCATGGATTCTACATAAAGTGCTCTGAGGAAGATATTGTCAAGATCAATCTTAATAATAAGACAGTTATGGGGCATTAAAAAATCGAGAAACGCCTCCTAGCGGCTAAACGATTAGAGATATTCTGTTTACGAGAGTAATTTTTCTCTTTAAAATTGAGCTCCAGACACCTAGATCTTAAAATAAAGGGTGTTCATAAGAGTGTCCAATTTGGATCGCCTGACGATTTACCTTGATCTTGAGATTCAGGCAGAAGGCGATCTATTTTGAAAGAAGAAGAATAAAAATCGATCTGTTCCATGTTTTTTCAATAAAACATAGTAACGCTAAAAATGAATGTTGGCCAACAAATTTCCAGTTAGAAAAACACCACAAGGAGACAAGAGCATTCAAAGGGAAACTTACAGGAAACAACGTTTTCTATTATCGAATAATCTGCAAATCATAGATGCTAGAAATTTGTTCCACAGCAGAAAAATTTTAATTATCCACATTGAACTGCAAATACACCCTTACATATAAGTTGCACTTGCATCATCAGGATGTAGCATATTGCAAGTAGAGCACGGTGATAACTTTATTTGATGATTCGTGGGCCTACGTGTATTTTGCATGTTAAGACGTAGGTGCACTTCATAAATTTAACCAAACTTTCTTCCTAGCGCACTGCCAACAAGGAAGTTCAAAAATAAAAAAAATGTGCTTCAAGATTCCCAATAAGGATCTGGCCAATCTGGATACTTATTAAATTTTCTAAACTGTAAACCGAACAAACGGACGTTGGTGTTTTTATCGCACACAGTGTCATTGCAACTAATAGCGTGATGTGCTATAAGTGTTTTCTAGATAACCGTGTGAAAAAGGCATCTTATTACCACATTTACTCTTCTTACAAGAATATTATAACCAGACACGTTTTCAATAAGAAAATAAAAGTGTAGGTATACAGTTAGCGTAGATGTTGCGATTTATGAAATTGTTTACTTGCAATTTTTTTGGTTAAAGTTTTGATGTGCACAATACGGCAAGTTGAAGACCAAGTATGGTCCCTCCTCACCTGGACAGGTGACGTGAAAGATCGTGGGGATCATCGACCCTTCTTACTAAAGCAATCCGACGAGTACCCCGACAGTAGTAGTCTGTAAATTTAGTTCCATCCTTCGCGAGTTGAAGTACCCAGTTTGGTACCACAAGAAGTGACATCCCAGTTGACGTTCGCCGGCTGAGTTGCACTGCAGATGCCATCGCGAGCACTTTTCGCATAATTATTCTAATCGCGTTTTAATTTACTTAAAGTACTTAATTATAGAGTGAATGTTACATTAATTTAAGTGAAATGTTACGTTTTTTATTATGTGTTGGAATCGTGTGCGCTCAAGATGTTACAGGTACGTTTTCATGCTCGCTCAAAAATTGCACAAAAAATCATCAATCGTGCTAAATGACGCTCATCTAAACACACACTCAAGAGGACTTTTGAACTTTGTAAATATTTTCTGCTGGACAATTTCCACAAACTGGGACAATTCCCCTAATGAATTGTAAATAAGTAATTTTGTCATTCGAACTGTGTATCTGTACATAGCGATTATTACTGCTGATGGTAACAATAAACAATTACGCAAACTCGCATTAGCATTTGTGCAAACACTATTGTTATTCTACCGTAGACATAGAAAGTTATAATATAAAACGCACAGTAATTACTCTACTTTTTTGAAATGGGACCATCGATACTAATGGGCCTTCTTTTTCTAGCAAAACCATTGTCATGGAATATTTTTAGGGAACGTCCTTCCTGTCAACGGATATACGTTCCATAGTGTTGCACAGATGTTTCAATAAGCAGAATTAATGAACCGATAGATCGAATTAAAACGTTAATTTGTAGTCGAAAGTTTTTGTTCGTCTTCGTCAACATTTGCTGTGCGTAGGTTTTTGTTATAATTTTATTATGTGCGTGCGTTTTCAATTTAATTAGTAAGTTTATTGTAAAAATGGTGTGCGTCTTCTGTATTTTGAGTTCACGCATATTGACTATGTCATGATAAAAAGGAGAGGACCGTGTATTTCTGTATTCATTGATATTCATTACCTATTCTATATTCAGAGGTCCAGGAAGACTGCGATGGTCTTTATCGTTTCAATGATCTTTCACATTCGCATCAATCGATGTCGGCATAAAAGCTCGCAGCGTCTAAATTCCATTTCTTGCGCGTTTCAAAAATAAAGAGGTAATCAAATAAGCACCTTTCCAACTATAAAATAAACACAGAACATTTAAAAGTAACCCTTGCGATTGCTCCAGAAAGTCTTCCTATGCCTAGAAAATCTAAAAATTTTCCTAATTTTTTCTGTCAATATACAATGTGTTCGAGATAAGAGGGTGACCTCAATATCTCTTTTACTTGGCGAGATACGCGAAATTTGTCAAATATAATTTTATATATTACCATTGAATAATAAATCTGATTCTTTATTCAATGATATGACACATACGATCTATCCGATTGCATATTGAAATTATCGGTATCACATTCGGTTTAATCGGAATTGGACACAACTCTGGGTTTTCAATTGCAATGCCTTTATTTTTTAAAATCTTTGAAAATAGCAATCAATTTTCTGTGCGACAACATAAAATATGCATATGGTGCATATACAAAAAATGGCAAAATTCGTGATTCAATATTTAACAATAATAATTTATTGCTGTTTTGCACAGAAAAAATTATCAAAGTCCTCATGGGAGATCAAAGGGACTTCAGCGCATTTTTGCGGGACAGATCAGTATTCATTAGCCAGTTTTGGCTCCACCATCAATAAGGTCTTGTCGAAAACCCTTTGCCGGTACCCACTTCCGACGTCCCGTTCACTCGCAATTTGGTTTGGAAGTTTTGACCTCGCTTTTGACTCTACCATCAGTAAGATCTCGTCGGGGGCTTCTATATCCCCTTTGTTAGTACCCGCCTCCGACGTCCCGTTCACGCGCCATTCGCATTTTGGTAAATTTCGCTAAACACCCCCCCATTAAAATAGTAATCTGGGGCTCTTCTCGAGCTTTTATTGGCGACACAAGAAACAGAGACCGCGATTAGAGCTCTACGAAAAAGTCGACTACCCCTCGAAGACGCGCGCGAGATGGTTAATTTCCTCCCTAAGAAAAAAACAAAATTCCGCCACACAGGAGTTATCTTTCCGACGACACCAATTTGAAAACAATCGGACCAAAACTGTAGTAAGAAAAAACTGAAAAATATCCAGGTTAGTACACCACACTCGCGGATGGCGCACTCCTGGTCTTTCTACAAGCGCCAGCTCGCCAGCCAAAGTGAGATTAAAAGCTACTTTTTACAAATAAATTGAGAGATGCCCTCCTCGAAACTTTCTAACTTCTGCTGTAAGTGTTTGCACCAAATGTAATTGGAACTCTGTATACGAATTCGCGTGGTGTCACTTTTAACTTCAACTTTTTTAATTTCGTCCGATTTTTTTATTTTGGTCAAATACCTTGGATTCACACCTGACATATCCTGAAGATTCTGTGGATTGTCTATTTTCAAGTTCTGCAGACCCTTTGAGCTCTTCCGTTTTTACATTCTTTCGGATTCTTTTTATTTGCTACTTGTTCAAATTGACCAAACTTCAAATTTTTCGAAATCTTTTGGACCGTTCTCGACATTCAGTTTCAGATTTTTCCACTTTTTTCCTATATCCAATTCATCACATTTCTCAGTTGAGCTTTTGAATCCATTGTATTCGTCAGATTATTTAAACTGTTCAAAGTTCCTCCAAATTATCAAAACCTTGGGTTTCTTGGAATTTCTCGGATTTTTTATTCTTCAGATCCACACGCTTCTCAAAATTCTATAAAATTTTTCGGTTTTTTGCTATGTAGAGGAAGATTTCAAATAAGGGTGGTTCGATGTATACATAAATTCTTCTTGTAAAGTGTGATTCTCTTTTTTTTCTTTGTTGTGATACTTTTGGAACTTACCTTTTTTTCTTCTACTTCCAGCAAGCTCAGGTAACTAAAGGGTTTAATAATAAGAAAGAATTTAGTTAATTCTTTTTCCACTGGTATCTTGTTAATGTCGAGGTCAATAATTGTAATAGAAATTTGAAAAAATCAAATCTGAATGTGACTTTCATAAATTGTTGTACCTATCTTTGAACTTTTAATAGTTTTTACCCTTGTTAGTAAAGATTAATATTTGCAACCACAATTTATTAAAATTATTAAATCAATATGGTAACTTTGTTTACCGAACAAATTTAAATTTGTAAATATATGGTCTTTAATTATACCGAAATATGACTGCGACACGCTTGTGAATTAAAATAATGAAAATGGGTGCAGAGAGGGCACCTTAATTCAGCGGTTTCAACAAAAAAAATTGCGGGAGAAATCTGAGGTTATGTTACTTATGTTTCGTCATTCTAAAGTTGGAGAAGCTGGAAAATCTTAAGAAGTCACATTTAATTTTTTTAAGAGGTTATAGTAACTTCTTCGTCTACCAAATTGATATAGATTGATATAGAGTTTCACGTGTATATTAACAGTTAATGTAATAAAAGTAGCATAATAAGTATAATATACAATATAATTTTAAGTTTAGTTTGACAAAATAAGCGACACTTCCAAGTTACATGTGGATACACGTTAATAAAACCACTTTTGGAACCGCAAACTTTAACGCCTTAGCAAAGAAGAACGTTGTAAAGAGAGTTACATTTTGCATCTGGCAAGGATCGCCTTTTCCGTATCGACCACCGAGAGGGAAAACCAGAGACACCTCTCGCATCTTCCATAGACCCATTCTTTCGTATTTTCGCCAATTAACTTCGAACGCTATTTTGGTATCAGCCGGTGACTACCATCGACCACCTTATCACTCGAAAGGGGAATGGATACCTAATTTTCGCACCTTCCATAGATCGCGTCTTTGTTATCGACCCATTATTATTTAACGCCTTTTTCGTTTCAGCCTCTGACTAGCATCGACCGCTTTATCACTCGAAAGGGGAAGGAACCTTTCGCATCTTCCATAGACCGCCTCCTTCTTATCGACCGCCGATTAACATCGAACGCCTTTTTCCTATCAACCGGTGATTAAGTGCAATCACGGTGTTGTAGTAGTAGTATGCTGCAATATACAAGGTGTCCGAACGAAAATGTATAGAATTACGACAAAGAAATATCGCCCAATGACGGAACATAATTTCTAGTCTTGAGAAATGTAGGATCTGAGTTTGGGGTCTATCGGGTGATCAAAAAGAACTGCAGACAGTTTAAATTGGACGCTTTAAGTTTTTTACTTAAGGAATTGGCAAACATGTTTGGAAGGTAGTTTATTTATGTATTAGTGATTAAATTGATCCACCACTGCTTTTACATAAATGACATTTGGTATGTTACCAACGTTATACATGTTTAGTTTTACGGAAAATTCAAACTGTCCGCACTACTTTTTGATCACCCGGTATATTGCATTACTGGGTAGTGGAAGCCATTTCAAGTAGTGCATTCGTTAGTTTAATCATCTCTTAATTTTTTGCTTTGAAACTTTACATCGTGGTTTCTCGGTAACTAATCGATTGATTTTCAAAAAATTAAACGGTGGCATAGGAAATAAAAACCCCTCCCCATGTACGGGTCATTTGACCCCTCGTTCGCTACTGCTAGTTATTCTTCTACATCCTTGGTCGTTCATCCTGGACGATAGAGCCGCTCAATAAATGTAAGGAGCCATAAATTAAGTACTAAAATTTATTTTGTAACTTGTTGGAAAAGCTATACATGCACGTGCAATTGTTTCTCGTTTTGTTTTGTTTATCTCCCTTGCCAATAAAATGATAGTTAGTTTTAATTTTGCAATACCATTGTTACAGAAGTCTGTATATGTTTGCTATAATATACCCGAGTATATACCACTATCTTCTGCATCTAGTTTTGAAATCGACATCAACTAATTTTGTAAAAGTAAAAACAGGTGATTACGTAATTTATTAGTGCAAACTTGCTCATGGACTATTAAATAATAATAATTACAACGTAATTTTCTTAGAACGTACCTATGCATAATAAAATCTTGAAAGGTGTGAAATAAAAAACGAGATAATTACGCGGCTTGAAGCACATCAATAAAAATTAGGAAGATGTATAATTGAGTTGTCATAAACCTCGTTTTTTTCCAAGACAAATGAGTTTCGTAACGTATTAATGAATTTAAATACAATAGAAGTATTAAATGAAATTATCTAAGATGATCTCTTCATTGTTGTGTAACTTTAAAAAACAGTAATACGTACTAAGCGATGCTCTTGTGGGCAATAATTAAAACTGTTATTTCTATATGAAATTCCTTCCAGTATCGAGATATAAATAAAAATGTACTGTTATTTAGCCATATGCAGATTACAAGTATGCGTTCCGTTAATGCACGTACTAAACGTAAAACTGGATAGGTAATAATGACAGGTCGTAAAAAATTTTAGGGCATAATATATATATATTTGCGAGAATGTGGTCGTTATACTGAACGGAATCGTATATTTCGCTGTAGTGTAGATGATGTTGATAGTCCAGTCATGTTCGTAAAAATTCTGTTTAATGTGACCTTTTTATGGACTGGCAAGTCTTAATTGAGAGATATAAAAGTTAACAGTTCTTGCAGTTCAAACGAAACATAATGGGAAGCAACAATTCACTGGTCCCTTTAATATGATCTATAAAGTACAATCAGTAATTCACAAAGTGTCAAAAGGTGTCAGTCAATTTTTGGTGCCAATTGTTCAAAAAGAAACATCAGCTGTTTATCTAGGGATTAAAGAGTAGAAGCCTTCCTTGACTCGACTATTGGTATCATTCATGAAATTGACTCGATTTTTAGTTAAAGCTACTCCAATCAGATTGTTTGTTCCAAACACCGATTGCGAATTTGAATTTGACCACTTCGGCTGGAAATATAATAGTTATTTATTATACAAGACGATAAAAGGATATTTTAGCCATTTAACGAGATGATTAGTTTCCCTTTATCGTCTTGTATAATACGAAACTTTATTTTATAGCAGAAGCCACATAAATCATTGTGAAACTTCTGAAATTAATTTAGAGACGTCAGAAATCGCAAGCTTAGATTCTACCGTCGCGATCGTTTCCATAGAAACAGAATTGTCCTGTTCTGAACGTCATTTTAATCGTGCATTTGAAATAAGAATGACAGATGTCATTAGAATGCACAGTCATCTGTTTCACTTTATTTGCCCTTGCGGTTAAAGAACGGCACGTCATATAAAACTTAAACAAAATGGGTAAAGAGGTACTGTAAGCTGGTGCGTGGTATTTTTCCATAAGGTACCCAGTCTCTCACCAAAATACCTATAACTTATTTTCTTATATGGCTTTATATTTTTTATATCATTATTTGATGTTCATTTTTCTAAATGCATATACCACATAATAAGTTTTTCTGATAAGATTAAAAACAAAAATAATAATTGCATCAAGTTGGCCATGGATGGCATATTGCGTTGTATTGGCACGCCGGTTTCAACGTTCCATCTCGATACACTTGGAAGTTGCGTTTCTAAAAATATTTGAAGGAATTCCAGAACAGGCATCTGTTATGCGACATCCCAAATCGTCCGGTGGAGTGATGTATACGCTTTCCAAAAGTCTGATTTAAACAATTTAGGGCTAGCTGCGCTTTATGAGTCGGCGTCCCGTTCTGCTCGGTGTGATCTTTATTCAGCTCTGCCAATCTAAACACGTTTCTATTTCTTTAGAGGGCAAATGTAAGTAGGTTAAATCTTCGTTGGTGGGTAGTTTCCGAAGAAATGTGAGCATTACTCCGTTCTCGGTCATCTTGTCCTTCTAATGCTTGCACCTTATGAAGTATCTATGTGGTGTAACAGGTTTTTAGAGTATTTTCCTCGAAGTGAAAAATCGCTATTGGCTGCACTTTGTCGTACATCCGTCCGTCCGTCCGTCACACGTACTCCTACACCACTGAACCGATTTTGGCAATATAGAGCTCATAGAGCCAACTTTCTTATTTATAGACATATATTTTTTGAAATTTCAGCCACAGATGCTTCTAGTAAAGATAAACGTATCTCATATTGCAAATTGTGCAAAAATGTTACATGTTACAACATTGGAAAGAACATACTCAGGAGTTGACCACTTCGAAAGTTTTACACTATTAATAATGTAGCAAATATTTTAGAGCAACATCGGGGCGCCATCAAGTCGGCGTTTGACATTCACTTTAACTTATAAATTGTATCATATTTCGTGCGCGGCGAATTGTCATTGGTGGTGGTTTCGCTAAAAATGTCCATTGAGGTTTAGTCGCAAAGTTTTAAGTGTTTTTGCATTTTCTCTCAATGTTGGAGGCTATAATTGGGATTCAAAGCGATTGCATATGTAAGTGACCGTCATTTCTTAACCATTTTGTGACCTTAGGTGCGTTCTAGGAGATTGATACTCGAGGTCATACTGTCTTTTCTAATAAACTCTCTTATTAATTAGAGGTAGGAAACATATATCTGATCAATGAGGTTTTACATGTTCTTTATGGTTCCAGCTTTAATTTCAAGTTATGGGGATTCTCCAGTAAACTTTACATCCAAAGTTAATTGCGCGTTGTCAATACCAGTTTCTTATCAAGCACCGGATATGCCAGACAACGGACATTTCCGTGCTACGTGACTGCAAGGTCAACATTTAGTCAGGCTCATCTGTCATCCCAGCGGTTGGGGTCTAGATAACGAATTAGCGTCGAATAAAAAAACCCGATTACACTGCAATTAAATAAGTTAGTAATTAATTGGATAACTCCTCTTTCAGGATTATTTCAACGATAATTATGTATTAATCTAAACGTCATTGTTTGCCCGTGATTCACCCAAATCGCTGATACATTTTTAGATGTTACAGAGAATCTCAAACAAAAATTACAGTGCGCGTCAACCAATAACCAGTTTTACGTACTTGTAAAAATAAAACTATTACAAACTTTTCGAAAAGGATTATGTTTTGCTATATAAGCAAATTGATACGTGCTTAATTTTAGTTCCAACATCTATGCTGAAGTGATAAATAGTAGTAGTAGTATTAATAAACTATTATAAATCAATTTATTTAAAGACTGTTATAAATTCATTAATAATTAATAGTTCATAAATACATGACATAATTAAATTACAATAATTTAATGTATTAATCTCATTCTCACGAGCTGCTATGCGTAATGGCTATCTTTTTAAAGCGCATTTGATGGAAACATCGTATTAAAATTGTCGATGCGTCTCTTTGATATTAACTAGTACGGTACATAATCGTCACTTGATGCCACACCGGTGTCAGTTCTATACTGACAACATTATTATCAACTTAAAATTCTCACTGGAATTCATTGGAATTCTGTTTGGAAGTCACTGAAATTCAATGGAATTATTTGGAAGTCAATTCAATTTTTTGGAATGCAATAAACATTTTTGGATTTCATTTGAATTGAATCTTTTGAAATTCAAGAGAATCAATTTGCGGTTTTGGATATCTCTTGAAAATCCGATGAAATTTTGTTTGGAATTTCGGACTTCTTTTACACTGGAATTCTGATGTACACATTTTTGCTCAGTGGTTTACCTCAATTGGATATCTCGGTTAGGTACTGTTAGAGATATGACAAAATGACGAAGTAATGTTCTACATTTAATTTTGTATTCTGTGTTATAACCAATCAATTGAAAATAAATTGCATTACAGGCAGCAAATAATTCAAAATTATTAAATGAGGGCACGAAATTTTATTACATATTCTGAAACTGTACACAATTCTCTTTCGAATGATATATCTCATGTCATAGTACCTACCTATGCTGCCCACTTTATATCTTTTTGAGAGGTTTCCAGTCATCTTTTATTTGACCACCAAAGGAAATAAATTGAATGGACGTAGGTAGATGTAATGAGTTCCGGGTTCGTGGTGTGCCAAATTTGTCCCCTTCCGTTGCGAAGGAGAAGTTACACTAGACGGACATATTTATAAAAACCGAACCTAATAAACACAAACTAAAACGAATTTGTTGACTTTACGAATAATAATTACTTTCAAATTTTATGGTTATTGGTGGTAATTGAATTTTCTGCACTGTTAAATCGGCCATTCAATAATGTATTGCCTACTTGAACGCGCCTTTCCATTCACATTTTAGATATCGCATATCCAGTGCTCACAAAATGTGTGTACATGCATCTATAAAAATGCTTGAGAGAGCTTCTACCGGGTTTAACGACAGGGAAAATAATGGCCTCGATCTAGTGCGATATTATCTGGGGACATTTTCTCGTAAACTATGTGAAAAGAATCCTTTTACACTGAGTTTCTTTATACCCAGTGTCAATAATTGTAATTAACTCGCATTTCTACTCTTGGCATTAGTTGTAACTAATAAATTTTCTGCTTTAGCATTAAATTACAAGCATACAATGAAGCAGGTAGCTAATTGCTTTATTTCACACAGTCTGCATGACTTCGAAGGACGACTAAACTGATTTGGAATCCTTGGCCTCGAAATTATTAACTTTACTGAAAGTGAAATTTATTACCGGGAAATGAAGAAGTTGCTAATTTCTCCTTTGTTGCTCTTTTGATTTATTAGATCTTTTCGTTCTCAATTAGTAGGATGAGAGAAGTGCAACATCTAATTTGATCTATAGTCGTTTCGCATTAGAGATTCCCTATTTACCTACGTATTTTGCCAATATAAAAGTTAGAATGTAGCGTGGGCAAAAACGTTGCCTGTTATAAAGCTACAATTTTGTTAGTTCCAAAATACTTTTACTGTTAGAAACGATTGTGATATTAATTTAGGTGAGTAGCAATTTTACAGATTTTGTCGAATCATGGGAATACAGCATACACCTATTATACTGCAGACGAAAAAACGGAATAGTGGCATTTGGACACCAAAAGATTTATAACGGATTATCTGGATTGAACTAAAAATCGTAGGAGATTGTACAGATGCCACCATTTTCTGTTAGTGAATGTAATTGCTTTTTATTATTTTTAAAGAGCTTTTATGACATAAACGGGAGAACACTAGAAAAACATATTTGGTTCATCACGTATTCAATTATGCCTTGTAATGTGCCTAAAAGAGTCCCAGGAAGTTTTGCTCGCATGTTTGAAGTATAAACAATTCAATGATAATTGCTTCATTTGTGAATATTGCAAAGTTAATATCTATACCGTTATTGAAGAAATGGTCTTAACGTTCCACGTATCATCCAAAAGGTAACTAACGTCATCCGTCAATTTACTTCAGGGGTGTTTTTCCCTACATTGAAGGGCGTCTTTCGCTACCAACGCTGCACTTGAAATCGTCTGCCATAGCATATTTGAAAACTATGGAAAAAATTTCTTGATACAAATCTTTTCCGTGACCCATATAGTTTGGTAATTTAGTTGATCACCTAAAGAAGTCACCTATTCAGCGCCGCCCCAAGTTAATGCTGCCACTTACGACTGGCAGACGAGTGATTTTATTATTAGTTTTCAACGTATTTTTAGCCTGTATTATCGGATATTTTGTCGCTTATAGTTTAGTTACTATGTACGTTGCCTCCCGGTCTATAGATAGATCAGGACGAATGAAAATGTTGTCAGTTCTTGAGGTATAACTCAATTCCTGGAACATAATTGAATCTTTGAAATTTACTACATTTAACGCGTTTTAAATAGTTTGGGAGAGAATAAAAAGAGTTTAATAGTGTCTTTAAACGTTGCAAGTACACGCGTTTTTTATTACACCAGCAATATAATTTAAAAATAAGGGAAATAAAATAAAATCATATCGAATACATTTCTGATTAAGCGGGTGCTTATTCAAAATTCAATGGTTGCCATGGAAATGTCACTTGAACTTTGTTCATCAGTCACCGTCTTTGGAAATAAGATGAATTTGGAATAAAGTGGTTTGTTGCAGAAGCAGAAGAAAAGCCGCTACCTACGAAGATAATGTCCAATTCAGGTATACGTACAATTCCTCTTCTGCTGAGATTGGCGGAGAGTTAAAACAGCTTCCTTGGCAGCTGGTACAGGCAATGGTGCAAAATATGCCAGGCCACCCACCCCACCCACAGCTAGCCCTGCAGTTAGTAGAACAACTGCAAAAAATGGATTGTAAAATTTCCTCTGGGGCTGGTGTTCCATATTGGGTGAAGGTGTCAATCGTCACCTCTTGTCCAAACCTCATTGTTCTTGAGGGAGTCATTTCTCCAGTCTCTGCTGAATTTGGAAATTTTACCCGCCATTTTTTGTCGTTGTTCTACTACCAACTGCAGGGGTAGCTCTGGGTGCAAGAAAACTGGCATATTTCACACCATTCCCTGTGCCAAGAGTCAAAGGAGCTGATTTTATCTCTCCACCAAGCAGAAGCAGAAGATGAAGAGGACGTAGACGATTCTCATGGAGAGGAATTGTACGTACATCTAAATTGGACATTATCTTCACTCACGAAATTTCACTTCATTTTTGTTGTAAGTGAAATCGAACTGTCGAAGCATAAACACCACAGATGTCAATAATTCTTGAAGGAAATTTAATTCACTACAACCATCAACTTGTACGTTGAGGAAAGCTAGAGGAAAGATTCTACCGAAAACGAGAGTTTTTTGAAGAACTTCAAGAGCCCGTAGCTGGAAAACAATACTTTTTTTTAAATGTATAAAAACATAGTTGTAGAAAACTTTCTGAACTTTCCATTTTGATGAGAAATTTTTTTCCTACGACTCTCCCGGGATATAGCCGAAAAATTGTAAAACTGTACCTTTAACCCCCTCCCCGCTCTTCGGCGTCACCAAAATCGCTCGGGACGTTATTACACAATCATTAGGGGACCTTCATCCACACATCCCCAGAAAAATTGAAACCACGAATTATTTCTTCTATTTGTCGTTTTTTGGTATAGAATGACGGGACTAATTATCAAATTGTGACAGCAGTTTCTCTGTCGTGCCAATTACACTGTTTTAACCGCAGAAATGTTTAGGTATCCAGATTCAATGTATAGAATAATTACCGAGTCAAATTCAATGAGCTTTTTTGGATATAGTGATCATCCGAACCATTAGAACTATGTAGGTGAAAAAGAACGTCATCATCTTTTAAAGTAGACAGAATAAAACGTTCCGTTAGCGTTTATCGTCAATCAAAAACTCATCAAAGTTTCGTTCTGCTTCCTACAGCGCGAACGAAACGTGTTTCATTGAACCGTTTCCTCATTACTTTAATGTACATAGCGTTGTTCTTACGTAATTAAATTTACACCTTTACCGGGCAATAAATGCGTTTAAAACGTAGGTACATTCCTCTTCAATTGGGAACGTAAAATTGGAAGAACGGTATTATAACAATTTTGAGATACACAAGGAACGCGGAACTGATTTGCACTCAGCCTGTGATGATCTAAGTAGTAAATTAATCATGTGCCTTTTTTTCCCAGTTAAAAATTTAATGGGCGAATCTGACTACCGCAAAATCAGGCTGCATTGGGAATCCGACAGTCAGAACGTCCCTCAAAATGGATTTCACGTTCGTTTCTGCGAATTGCAAACTTGGGGCTTCCAACGGTGCCGAAACCAAAAGGTGTCGCAGCCAGAAGACAACAGTATCACAAACGAGAATGGCTTCACGTCGTATGACGTTGACATCCTCGGTTTACGAATGGCGACAACTTACTCGTTTGAAGTTAGGACGCAAAAGGAAAATAGTTCGCGAGAAGATCGGGCCCATGGCGATACAAACCAAAATATTCTCGTTGTACCGACAAAAGGATGTAAGTAGCTAATGGTAAAATAATTTTTGCTAAAATACTTCTTTAACGAAGGCTACCGTTCGTGCAGCTTAATTTCCGTCAAACAACTTATAATTTGTCTAACTAAGGTGTAATTACTCACGATGCCTTTTTTCATAGTTTCTGCACGAGCTACACAATGTCTACCTCACGCAAGTATCATTGAGGTCTCAACGGGACCTTACTTCGGCGGGCGTATCGCCGTCGAGGCGGCAGATGGGGAGAGATGTGCTTTAGATGGCGAACCGTCCAGCCCAAGAGACACCTACACATTAAAAATAGATCACGAGAAGTGTGGCAGTCAAGTTAATGAAACGACAGTTGGCACGTTCGTTCTTGTACAGGAAAATTTACCAATTTTAACGCACAGCACAAGAAGATTTTTAGTGTTGTGCTCATTTCAACCAGAAACTTTAACTGTACGTGCTGGAATTAGTCTTCCCTCAAACGCTGTGGGCCGAGGGCAATCTGACCCAATTGGTTTTGAGGAGGGAGACAGTTACGCAAGAAGGTCGAGGCATTTGAGACCTGCACGTTTGCTGCAAGATCCAGAATCAGGTAAGAGAGACAAAGCAACATAGCGATAAGAGAATCGCGGTCATTTTTATGCATCTGTTTTGGCGTTATTAGATGTCAAGACCAACTCCACGTCAAAATTTGAGCGTATCTATTGAAATGAAACAAATGTGTAAATAGCCCCAAAAAGTATGCCAATTCACGAGATTCAATGCGTATTAATAATGCTCATTCAGAATTTGTCAATGAAGTTGGTTGGGCGTTGAAATAAAGAACAAAAGCATGCAATCATATTATCTCATTTTAATAAGGCAATTATAGATTCGTAAACATTAATCATGTCTCTAAAAGTCTTCATTGAAAACAGCAGTCCAACTTCAGTGAAATAATTAGGAAATTTGATAAGATAATTTTTCAATTTTTTAATTCCCCTGAACTGTAGTAGATCTAGTGCGGCAGAAAGGACTCGGTCCAGTTTAGAGATTAGAGAACACAGTGTAAATAAGTTCAAGTAATTGCATATTCTGACCTTAATACGTAGGTATGCAACGAATGCTGTGCGTAATTGATGACGCTGTCTTCCGTCACCGCAAACAGAAACAATACACAACGTAAAAGTACAATAAACTTTCACCTGAACCGACAAACGTGATTGAATGTCTTTACTCATTCAATACTTGTCTGTCGCCTTTATCACTTTTTCATTTGGATTGGATATTCAACAAGCATCGGTTACAATTTCCTTTCTTTATGCTGAAACCTAATTCAATTTTCATTTAAGAAAATAATAGTATCTAAATATTAACCAATCGGTCACAGCTTGTTGAAGTCTGAGCAATATTATAGAGTAGTAAAAAACGTCTATATGGTAATGGATTAAGACGTGCGAGAGTAGTGCAGGTATAAGGAGGTCCCCAAGGGTGCATTCATGGGTCAATATTATTCATATATGTATTAATCGCACATTATCCGAAAATTGTAATTATATATTTCAAAAAGTGGAGCCAATACCATTGTTTAGTATTTAAACAATGCCAATACCTTCATTCAACGAGTGTTTTCCGAGTCGATAAAAAATATACCTACTATGTGTTACTCGGGATTTTCGCGGCCGCCGAGTCCATATCTTCCATTTTGCCCGGTAATGCTCTGGGGTGGAGCCACGAGGGTGCAGTTGAGTGAAAAATTAAGCGTTCGCAGAAATTGCTATAGGAATTCGTTACTCGGAGTAATTGACATTTTTTACTGAAAAGTCAACCCCACTTCCCCCGATCACCACTCCTGGCATTCTCGGGGAATTTCGAGGGCAAATCTGGACTCGGCAACCGCGAAAACCCCCGAGCAACGATTTCCGAGCAATTTTCCCGGCATTGTTAATTTTTCACTCCACTGCACCCCCGGCACTCCATAGCGCCGCCCTTGATCATCCCTCAATTCCGATCAGATCAATTTCGAGAGCAGATATGAGTGCGCGTTCAAGGTAAAATGGCAACGGGGAGCAAACGGTGCGAGTAACGAGGTCGAGATCGCACCGCAGCACACACCGCAAACATTGGAGCAAGCAATTCTTGCTTTCCGCTAGCCGGTCACACCCTACATCCAGTCGTGCATTGCCAAAATATGGTGTTAAAAATGCTGTCAGGTGCCGGTGAGGCTTTAGGATGCCGCATCGTCTCCCCTAGTTTATCCAGCGAAAATAAAATTCAAGATAGCGGTTACTCACCCAAGGATATCAACTTTTATTTTTTATTTTGTGTCTATTTTTGAGTGGGTCGGGTTTCACGCAAGGCTGTTCTACCAACCTAACCCACTATACATTTCCCAATGTCCATGCCCGAGCCCGTATTCTAACCAGACACCCTTAGTATAGAAGTCGGTTCTCCATTTTTTACGTTTCTATATCCAACAAGGGGCTCAATTTAAGAATATGAGAGACCATGGTGTCTTTTCAGGGGCCATATTCCATTTTTTACTTATCAACTTTTTTTAGGTGCGCCATTGGTATTTTTTTTAATTTTCTGATTTGTTTAGAAACTTTGGGTCATTTAATTGTATCTGTACCCGCTATCTAGAAAGAAATAATCAATTTTCAATACTAAGCTAAATGTAAGTAAAATTTTTAAAATGGCCCTAAATATATTTGGGTAATTTCTTATTTTTATTAATTTTGACAGTTAGCATTGAAAATTGTATCTTGTTGTAAAGTTACTCATGCAATGCTATTCGATCTGTGACATCTTGTATATGTGAGTAAATGTCGATCGGGTTTGTGCGCAACAAGAAGCGAGGTACAGCGAAACCTCCAATACCAACCATGTGCGCCAGCGTCGTGCCGAGCGCTACAGTGATGTACCGGGTGACCCAATAAGACTGTTCCTCGGCCATATCTCGAGAACCGTTCGTCATATGACTTAGGGGTAAAAAAAAATTATTGGGTAAATCGGTCATGAAGAATCGCTGGAACATATTTTCAAGTTCTAAAAATGGCCAACAGAGGGCGTAACTGCCATCTTAAATTTTAAAATTGCATTTTCTTTAAATTTGGGTCATGGTGTCAAAACTAGCCCCCTGGGAGAAGGATGCAACTAAATTAACTATATTTTGGTTAATTCTCATTGTCCAAAAAATGCTCTTTTCAACCATACCGAATTTGTTACAATCGGTCAAACGGTTAAGAAGTCTAAGCAGGTTATTGCAAAAACAATTGAACGCCCCACGCCATCTTTGTTTTTGAAATAACTGAGTTTTTGTTTTTACGAAAATGATAGATAAACCGGTTCTCAATAAAAATGTGAAAAAGAATGTTTAGTTTATTATGCGCAATTTAAAGAAAATGCAATTTTAAAATTTAAGATGGCAGTTACGCCCTCTGGTGGTCATTTTTAGAACTTGAAAATATTTTCCAGCGATTCTTCATAACCGATTTACCCAATAATTTTTTTTACCCCTAAGTCATACGACGAACGGTTCCTGAGATATGACCGAGGAACAGTTTTATTGGGTCACCCGGTACACTGTAACGGCTTGGTTATATTTACCATGGTTTTAAACCCCACTTGTAGAAAATGCATGTTAATCTATATGGCAATGGTAAAAAATTGTTTCTACGACCTCTCTGAAAATGAGATCCTAACGTATAATTTAGAGGCATGATATAGTACCCATTACCTACACCTGTGCGTAATGAAAAAAATTAAAACAGATCATGTGAGTTTGGAAGTAATACCTACAAATGTTAAAACTGTCAACAGACGTCGTTTTGAGTTTTGCCTTATTTTCATTTCAAAATCACGGAGGTCGTAGAAAAAGTATGGTACGTAATTTGGTTGTAATTTGCGCATTACAGGTTCGTAGAATTGCCATTTTTTCTACTCACCTGTAGTACGCACTATTAGAACCTTATGACGTAATATCCAATTAATTTTGTGTAATGAAATAATTAATACCACGGCTAGCTCAGTAATGACTAAACATTCAATTACTCATACCTTGCGGTTTATTTCCCATTAAAATCTGAAAATCAAAACCTAATAATTATGCTCTGGTTTGATTACTCGCAAATATAAATACTCATGTAAATTGACTTGTTTGAATATATTGCTGACAATAATCTTGTTCCAACTCCACTTTTCTTTGCATTGTTCGTGATTTAAAATATTGGTGTTATTGAATGAACACTATAAGCTCATACCCTATCTCGTGATCACGTTCAAATCTAATAACTATTTAGATTCTTTTACTATTACAAATTGTAATCCAACACCTGGTACATTTTTCTATTCAAAAATAAATTTACACGCCTCTGGATGCTAAATAAAATCTTAATCCACACAAAAGAACTTGAAATTCCACTTTACAATTAATGAGAAAAAATCAGCAAAATCTGGGTTCGCTTATCATTCATAAAAAATACACAAACCTACTCACAGAATAAACTCCCGTGAGTTGATCTCTTCAGGAACGTTAAATTGACTTGATAAAAAAAATGTTATACAGAATCCCCAAAAACGGTCGATTCCTAACTTTATACAATCAAAGAAATTCGTTTCGAGGGGTCGAGGTTTTCTCCAATTGACAGTTTCCTTTTTTCTCATTTTGAAAGGTAGCCGCAGTTTAAACAAGTTAAAAAGTAATCGTAAACGTTTTACATAAAGCGCATTTTCACTTATGCATTCATTTCCCATTTGTAAGATGCAACTTCTGTTAAAATCGTAAAAATCCGGCCACAAATATGAAAGATAGCGTTGCACATGGGCAATCCGTTTTTGACGTGCTACTTCAATTTCAGTTTATGAGAAGAATTTCATTTCAATGCTTTTCTAAATAAGAAAGTTGGAACTGCGCATGCGCAAGCCTAAATTTTGAAACGAATGTTAGATTTTCCTTTGTTCCAAGCGCCTAAGTATCAAATTTCACTTAAATGCTTCCATAGATAAAAAAGTTGCCACTGCGCATGCGCAAAACCAAATTTTGAAATTGGCGTTTGATTTTCCTTTATTCCAAGTGCATATGTATCAAATTTCATTCAAATACTTTTATAAGTAAAAAGTTTGCAATTCGGTTTATAAATGGTCGAGATGCGAAAAGGGCACTGTGAATTTTGAATCGATTCGATTCAACTTTTGGCATTGCGTATTATATGGCCAAAGCTATGCCCATATTGAATTTCATGCAATTCAGTTCATAACTAACGGAGATGTAAAAGTGATCGAACATTTCTAAACAAAGTTATCGTTCACACGGACAGATAGATGAACAGACAGACAAAGGAACAGACGGACAGACCAACAGGCAGACGACAGATAGCAATGCAAAATTATAAACGATCTCTAGGATCGTTAATAAACGGCAAAAGTGTAAAATTATGGAACATGTAAAAAAAACGGTTTTTTGTTTTTTTTACAATAACTTTTTTTGTAAGCGGTACAGAAAAAATTCCTTCCTTGGTACAAGACTCGACACCATAACGAACCAAATAGCGAAAAAGTAGAACAATAGCTCTTAAGATAAAGAACTAGTAGCGTCGCAAAACGAGCGGACGGACGGACGGACGGACGGACAAAGTGGCCACAATAGCGCGTTTTTTTTTATTTTTGTGGAAATGCGCTAAAAATTGGATGGTGAGACGCCTTGTGCAATACAATCAAACTTATTCTATTGCCTGGTTTTGAAAGATGATTGATGATTTGAATCAGGATCAAACTGGGCTTCAGGTTTCTCAAAATTTAGTAGTTGAACTTATCACTGGAATAGTTTACCAATGTTCCGCAGTAGGGAAATGTCAAAAAAACAAAACATAGGGTTTTAACGGATAGCAAAAGTGTAAATTAATCGTTTTTAAACTTTTTACCGGTTACTGATTTATTCATAATCTATTATCACCTCGTATAACCGTATACACAAAAGACGTAGGTCTTAAAAGGAACATTTTAACTTTTTCTGTTTTTTTAAATGTCTCGACGATGTGTAATACCCAATGTTAAAGATGCAAAACTTCAAAACAACTCAAAGCGACCTATCTGTTTTAATTATACATTAATAGCTGCTTTATTGAACCCACTAAAAGTGAGATCAATAGAAAGCATTTTCTCTCTTAATTTTATAAAAAGTGGCACACCTCGTTTTAATTTAACATTATTATTCGAATAATTAATCAAATTGTACGAAAAACTCATCAAAATGACACAGAAAGCGGATCATTGCAACCTTAATCTCTTGCTGATGCTAATTAAATAAAGACCTTTCAATTAATCATCGGGTTTCAAAGAAAATCTATCTTTTTCATTCCATCCTACGTGAAATAATATATGGCAACCAATAAACGTTCAGTCTTCGGCAACTGAATTACTGAAGTGTCACAATGAATTGGAAGTGAACACCTTACACAAACCAGGTCAACTCTATAGGTATAGTTTACAATTTTACATCTGTTATAGAACTATAAAAATATGAAAATTGATTTGTTGTTAAATCGGAAGGAAACACTTTCTCTAAATCAGTCATGTGAAAGTCGTGCTCTAATAAATATTTCACTTTATTTTCAAATATAATAATTTCCGCGCTTGTATACTCTGAACGTTAAAAATTTGCAAAGAACCTTCATATTCCTATACAAAAACTTACTAATTAAACTTAAAACACGAACAATTAGTACCGTTATGAGAAAAAGATTGGCCATATTCGCATGTACAGTTATTTTGAACAAATATGCATCCAGGGAGGTTAATTTATATGATACACAACCGATTATTATTTAATTTATGGTAACAAAAAAATTCTGTTACGATAAAAGCGTGTACGTTTTATATTACATGTGATTATGTAAAAATGGTATTCTATTTAAATTTTAAGCGGGTCTTGTTTTTTTTAAGTGGCTAGCAGAGGTATGCAATTAAATTTAACTACATGTGGTTTCGGCGCATTTGCACGTTGCCAAAAACTTTACATCTCTAATTAAAATACTAGCCCGTAATTAATTGGGAAAAATTTTATCATTAGAACCGCTATTTGAGGATAAAAAACCTTTACCGCAGGACATCTAAATTATAATAATTTTCTGCCTAATCGACCAAGCAGGTTGCTCGACCTCGGTTATAAATTCATTCACCACACTTACAAATGTAATTAATTGCACAAACTTCAATCAGTTTCACTGTTATAAACTAATTTGAATTGTTTACAGATAAAAAAGAAGATATAAAGCAGGAGATCCGATCAACCGCAAAATCAATACCAATAGCTCTTCTGGCCGTACTAATGACGTTGGGGATCGTTGGGCTTGTCGCGGCAGCAGTCAGATGCGGATCGAAAAGAATTTCGAGAGAAATGGACAATGTCTCAATAGCCTCTTCCGATTCATCTACGAGCAGTTGCAGCACACATGCTGAGATAGAATTGGAATCTAATAACAGTACAATTTCTAAAGTAAAGGAAGTTCACTTGGTGTAGCATCCTTTGTAACACGTTTAAAAGAAACGGATTTAGCTAAATTGGAAGAACCGCGGCAGATGGTCATCGTATAAAGGGTGTGATATAATTGGGTGATACAGCTTATTTATTCCTAGATACTTACAGTTTAAGTAAATTGCATATTTGTCCAATATACGCGGTGTTGCATCTGAATGTTGGTCACGTGTTTTGACTGCATCTCACCTGGATAACACCCTGTATAGTATGCAATGAATATTATTTAAAAAAATGTGTTTATTTCGCATCTAGTATTACAATTTTCTTTTCGTAGTGTAGTGTAGGATTAAGAAATAAAAATTCCTTAACGTTCTCGTTTAATTGTTCTAAGGCCAATTGAGCTTGCAATCGCATGACATCGTCGGCGTCGTTCCTGTAAATCTCCTTTAGAGTTCGGTACACGTGAAGTATTTCGTCTTTGAGGAACACGACCGTTTCCTTTTCCAAACCGACGAACAACTGACGTATGACCGTAACAGCGGCGCGTCGTGGTTCGATCATTTTATCTGTACTTATTACACCATGAACGCATACAAGCACCTGCGAAAATTAAGCGATAACTGTTGAACCAAAAAACAGTTTTACTCACCTCCGTGACGATTGTGCCCAGTTTGTAACCCAGAACTCTGCAAACTTCACCTAAATTCGATAAGCTGGACGCACGAACGAGATGATCTTCGTCCTTAGTACCAACAAGAAAAGTGTTGAGCAGAAGAGACTTGTACAAAGGAGCCCTTTCACCTATAATCAAAGATTTTTATATAGATAGATTGATGACTGCAAATTTTTTTTTCATTTTTTTAGATTTTTCCCGAAAATCCTTGAGGTTGACACTAACGTTTAAAAAGGCCGAACGGTTCATATAGTCCTAGATTCTTAAAAATGTCGTAATTGATATGCAAGATGTAGATGTAGACCTCTTTCGGGTTTGAGAAATGGAGGCTAAGAGCCTTCTTAAAGAGAAGAGAAGAGAAGTTTTAAAATATGGGAGATTTTTGTATCCCAACAGTCGGAGACCCTTACCGATTCTAATAAGATGGAGGTCTTTGAAGTGGCCTTGAAAATATTCTTAATGGACTTAACTGATGAGTCGGTTAGTGACCTCTAAATCATAAGATGTAATAATAAAGCGTTGGTCTTAAGCTTTTGAAGTCTTGTCATCAGTTTCTAGGAACCCAAAAAATCCCTAACTTGAGCGAGTTACAAAATATTATAGAATATTTTTGTAGGCTGAAAAGTCTTTAAGAACGTAGACAAATTTTCCCCCTCGCTCCTTTCTGGAATATTCCCTACCGTTATATTTGTTCCTAAAAATTCGCTTACTGAGAATTCGCGAACGGTATAATTTAAACAAAATTTTCGCCCCTGGAAATTCATTATCTGGTATATTCTCTACTGTATACAGTCTATTCTACAAAAAACTGCCGATTTTACGGAAAATTTGTCAAATATGAATTTATATGTGACATTAACGATCTATCCGATCGCATATTGAAACTTCCGGTATCCGGCATGCCGTGTGCTGTCAGGATGCGCGGTATCTGTTATATTACACGCACAACAGCAAATCTTCAAAGCACAACATTCAACAAGTTGATGTAGGTCTTTTCTGTGTGATATGGCACACGGAATGCTAGATTTCATAAGTTTTCTAAATATGCATATTTTATGTTATCACTTTATCAGGAATTAAGGTTTTAATCAGAGCATTTTACTCCATCGGGTGTTTCTCGAGGAGGGATGAGCTCTAAATCAACATCTACGAGACACCATAAACAATATTTGGTAATAAAACGTATACGTTTTTGTATACCACAGACTCCATCGAGCTAATACGAAAAAATCCGACAACGGCACTGTAACATCCCATTTTTTTGTGTGTTTCTCAACGAAAAAGGGAAATTTGTTTTCGTAAACCAATACTTTGCGGGAAAATAAAACGTGGATTAGTAGTGCATATCAATGAAAAGAGGTATATTCTGGCGGAGTGGTGTAACGGGAGCCCGGTTTCATTTTTTTCGAATTTTATAAATGTGTAAAATAGATATGTACCGTTTCATACGAAGAGTGAACACGAGTAGATTTAATGGCGACAACGAAGCGCGTTTAAAAATAGCTGCGAAAATTGCGTTGGTTCCATGTCGATTTTTCTGGTGGGCAGCCGATTAGATGAAGAATTAGATAAACGTTCGTGATTGGTTGAAATGCGCTGCGGAAGACATCGAAGCTCTGTGGGTGGGGACGAACCATTTTTCTACTCGGTAACATAAAAGGTAAAGTTGAAGTGAAAAGGAGACAGACGAGTAGCAATCGTTTACCGTGCAGGTTGTCCGCGTTAAATTTGCGATAATAAATTAAAGCGAAATTAGCGTAGGAACAGTCTAAATTAATAGTAGCGATCGCAATAGAGTACAGGTCTTTCTCTAGAAATTTGATTGTGGGAGAACCTAAGTTACTGCAAAATTAGTGGAAGCATAGCGGCGAATTAATGGTAAAAGTATTTTAAGAAAGTTAATCGCGACCGCGCAGTTCCAATTTATTTGAAGGAAGCTAGGGGTATTTTTTGCATTAATAAGAGTGCACTGTTTAATTGGCATCGAGAAATACGTGACGCCATACTCGGGTTGCATTGTTTCACGTTAGTGGCATGGGGTTTCTATCGTAAACTTGTGCGACCAAAAATTAATAGTTTTACAATCGCGCAAACTAAAAATAGAAAAGTTATACTCGCACAAAATAAATATTTTACGCGTGCATTACGTGATTTAAGCCGCATCGAAGCTGATGAAAGTTTTATTTCGGAATTAATTAATCCATTATCAACAAAGACGCACTTTAACATAAGAAATGCCGGAGCCGTATAGATCCAGTAAAGGAATCTCTTCAATCTACTTATATATTTCGGACTACTGTCTCTTCCTGTAATGTCGTCTACCACGAATACGACTTCGACCTAAGTGGAACGAAAATACAAGGCTGAACGAAAATGCGGAAGGCAGAGACCACGACACCATCTACATTGAGATCAAAGGCAACGTCATTATCAGAGCCGTCCTTAGCAAATGCGCGACCTGGAACGAAACATTTTTGCGGGGCCTTTTTTTAACAATGATTGTCGAGGGGAGGGGGGAGGGGGTATCGGGTAGGAAACTGTAAGAGATAAGTAGGTAGTTTAAATTTGGCAAAGTTGCGTATTTTGATGCTTAACAAAATGCCGTTTTGAAACTGAAAAAATTCCGACTACTTTCGGAGATATCTTGCAAAAACCAAATTTTGCAAAATCGTTATTTTGTACCGAAGTTATTTAAAAAGATATTTCAAAATAAATGACGCATAATTATGGAAACTTTTTTCCTTCTACGTTTCGTCTCTGGTTAACCATCATCAACTTTTTTTTTCTTATTGAAGTCATTTTTGCTTTTTGTGTCATTTGATAGAACATTTTTTTCTGATTTCAAAAAAGTAAATATCACTATTTTCTAATAAAAAATGGCGCTATTAATTCGTGAAAACGCAGGAAACTACGAACATACACTACTCAAGACAAAGTTTCCCAAGCAAAAAAGGAGATATGTTAACAATATTAAAAAAATACTCATGCATTCATTTTTTTTAAATTCTTTTATTTTTTTATTCATTCGACCCCTTTTTTTAAATTTTTTGGAATATTTTTTGAATCCTTTTAAATCTTTTTTGAATTTATTTGAATTACTTCAACTTCTTTTTAGTATCATTTCGGGTGTGTTATATTTTTGAGATGAGAATTTATTATTTATTCTCTTTTTAAATGAAAATCCATAGGGCCATTTAAAAAATGAGGTTAGATCCGATACATTTCTTACCTAGACCTGTATATTTATTTTGAAAACGGCAAATTATACAAAAATAATTAAAAAAAAACTAATAAACATTTTTCTGTATCTGCTATTAAAAAGTATAAGCGTCATGTGCTCTTTTTGGGCCAAACTTAAAATGATACCATCAAAATTTGAAAATTTCAATATTGAAACTGCATCGCGCGAGCCGGGCCGGGAATTTAATCCGTCGCACCAGGAATGACACGTGCGAGTTCGGAATGAAGCGAAGGAGTGTCATTCCCAAACTGCTGATGGAGCCCTAGTTTTAGTAATTAAGGTTTTTTATTTGTTTGTCTAACGTGTGCGTGCGTGGTATGTGTAAAAACAGGGCTCTAAATGCCTCTTTTTCTTCCTGCGTTGTTATTTAAATTTTTTATGTTTGTCAAATAAATTTGTCTTATTGTCAATTCATTAGCTGTGTTTAATCGAACCCATTGTGCGACCAAGATAGTTTTCTGGTCATTTTTTTTATGTCATCAAAATTTTATTTAGCTAATTCTTTTGGATTGTCGAAAGTTGATCGAAGCCACTGTGTCCCCGAAATTTATTAAAATTCAAGTCAGTATAGGGATTTTGTAATAATTATATATAATAATAATATATATATTTTATGGGCTAACTTTTCCCGGCACAAACGCACATTAAACATTTGTGCCGCAATATGTAATCCTGCTTCACGGACCAGCATTTAATAACAAATATACTCACCCAAACGTTTTACAACCCGCACAAGTACTTCTCCTATCTTAATGCGCACTTCGTGTCCATCTTTATCACTTCTTGAGCACTCAGAAAACTCATCAGTAAGAACGGTCAACACAATATCGGGAAATAAATCAGCCATTGCAGCCAAACCATTAATTGCAGCCAAATAAATAAAAGAATCTTCATCCTTGAGGTTTTGCTAGAATAACAGAATGTTAAAAAGTAACAACTCATTCCGTTACTTACCTGAAATATATTCAAAATGTAATGCTTTCTTTCCAACGTAGACCCATCTTTCGCTTCAATCAGCCTCGCTAACTCCATCAAACCATGCCCTCTGACTGGGAGTAACGGATCGCAAATGTCTTCAATTGCTTTATCCAACGGTGTCATTTCCTTTGGGCGATTTGCTTTCGGTTGCCCAACATTTAATTTAGTCAACACTTCCCGGACTAAAGCACCCAACTCCGTATTATTGCTTTTAGCAATTGCTTCAAGCTGAGGCACTAAGGTGCGATACTGGGATATGGTTTCGGCTTCCGTATTGTCTATCAACACCTGACACAGCATGACCACCAAGAACAAGGTTTGGAAATCGTCCGACTCGCAATTTTGCTTCTTATGCAATCCCTTTTCGATACTTTTGAGCAATACCATACGCATGTATTGTATTAGAATAGCGGGGTCTTTGTTGACGTACTCTTGTACATCAGAATCCTCAGCTAAACTCGACAGAAACTTGTAGACAGTAATTTTTCTATCAGACACTTCATTTACGGTGGCTTCCGATTCCAAGTGCAACAAATCAGTGTTAACCGAACTAGTGTCGAAGTACTTATCGGGTGAACTCAAACAGTTCAGGAAATAAGCGAACAGATGCGTGGTCTCGCGATTGTTTCCTTTGATTATAGAGATGAGTGCTTCGGCTTTGTGAGAGGTTCGAAATTTCACTGCAAATTCGCTTGACCTAATTCGAAGATAATCTTCTTGCACCTCCAGCTCCAGATCATCGCGAAATTTCGAATATCCCTCACTGGCGAAATCGAATAAAAGTAAATCGAACAAGACGAACTGCTCACCGGCGTTCAAGTCGCGAATAAATCGCAACATGACGCTCTTGATATCGTCATTGAGCGATTTTAAGTCGGAGGATGTGCACGTTACGCTGTATAATCGAAATATGACGTGAATCACTGAGTGTAAGATCCGCCTGGCTACGAGGGGTATGGTAAAATTCTCGTCAGTGAGAAGCGATTGCAAAATGCGCACTCTCTGTGATAAAATGGGCAATAAATTATCTGACGTTGGGGTAGTGAGGTTAGTGAGTGGGCACAGCAAATGTTTAATAAAAGTTTCTTGGCACAACTGTTCATTTTGATGGAACAGTGAGGAAGTGCACAGCGTAAACAAGCGCTCAAAAGGTCTAACAAATCCGCCAGAACTGCCCTTTAAATCAAGCAAACCACACACTTGTTCGCTGATATTCACCCGAAAATCAGAACGCTTCGTTGTTTCTAACACTATTTTGCCCACAGCCTCTAGCACTTTCCACGATTTCGTGCTATCGTCACCGTCATCAACTCCAACAGTATCCAGCATTGCCCAGGCTACGCGTTCGACGCCTTTCGGTTTGCAAACCAACGCGGTCAACGTTGACGAAACAGCTCGCTTCAGCCAAAGCGGCGACTGTTTGTGACCAATTAACATCATGGTCTCTCTAATGTAGGACACTGCGTGGACAGATTGACCGAGGTACTCTAGCATTCCTCGAAATACCTCCCGATTACTTACTAAGGTGTCATAAATATCTTGCGTCATAATAAACCCATTCTCGTCGGCTGTGTCAGACGGTCGCTTTATTGGACAAAAAATTATTTGATACAGCGCCGATAGGACCCATTTCAGATAAAAAGGGAAGAGAATCGGTTTTAAGGAATGAAATTTTGAAAGAACAATAATTCCGTGTGTTGTAGCGTTGAGCCTTTTATATCGCGTAAAAACGCAAATGGACTCGTCGTAAGGCAATTTTGAGTGATGAGATAAGTTCGGTAGTAAATTCGACGAAATTCCTATTCCGATCAGGTTACGAAAAATGTTCTTCACATTTTTGACTTCTTGGACACTCAAAGGGTTTAACAGGTCACTACTGTCTAGTACGTTTCCTAAATCGTAGCAGAGTGACAGACTAACCTGTGTATATTCCCACAGAGGAGACGAGTCGCTCGCGTTAATTTTCGTGGCATCTGCGATAGCAATGGCATTTCCATGTGATGATTTTCGCTCTTCAAAGGCTTGTAGGTTGCGTTCACAAACCTTTAACAGCTCCTTACAGTCTGGAAAGGAAAATGTGATTCAAAATAAACGGATGGATGGAGTTTGCGTAATTATTCTGTTTATCAGAAAGACTGATTACGCCATGATTGATTTAAATTAAATTTATTATTAGATACACATGCGAAATTATTGCTTTTGTTTAATTTGATAAGGGCCCGGTTGTTAGCCGTATTACCCTACCCCCTGAACCAAAAGTCCCGATCTTTATTTTCAATTGGCACTTTTAAGGTTCAATACGAATTAAGTAATTTCCGTTCTCGCATACTTCGACCTGGGCACTATCACGGCAACCCGTATTAATTTTAAAAAAATTTCGCTCTCTTAAATTGACAAAATTCAAACTGCGCTTATCAACGAACGGATATGACTAAGCGGTAATATACTCATGGTGACTTCATTTTACCACGCCATTAAAAATTCCAATTACATATCCTCTCATAATATTTAACTCTAAAAAAAGAAACGTGCAACCCTACAAAAATTCGGAAGCTGCAATTTTATTGGCTGTGAACGCAATGAGTTTTAAAGGTTTTAACGGCCAAATCTTCCCGATGATACTTTCAAGAACGTTTACAAACTAGTATATATTGGTCAAGAGTTGGAACCGGAACTGGAATTGATTGATAAGTATTTTTCAGTTCCCCTCTCTTGTCCGGTAGTGGACACGTTACGCTTCGTGAGAGAAAAATGCGTTTGACATTGTTGCTCTTAAAATTTGGTGATCAAAACAAGCACTTTTTCCAAATAAGCCGAGGGTCCAACGTGTTTTGTCTGGGAGTCACCCCCAAAAAGCGGTGAAATTTGCATTTCTCCTTTAATTTTTTTCTCAGCAACCATATAGAAGTTAGCAAGACTGGTGGCACGTCTGGTATTCCCTTTCCGATTTTGCAAAAAATTTTTCAAAATTCTTACCACGAATGGGCGCACAAAAAAATTCTAATTTCGATGAAGTTTAGTATTTGGGGGGTTTGGGACATGAAAATCACGAAACCAACATTAGTTTTTGAAAATTCGAAAAAAAAAATTCCACGAAATTCGTTGTGTACGTACTTGATGAGTTAAGGAACAAAATTATCGAACATTTTTTTAAATTCAGTTTTCAAACAAAAGTTATACTCATTTGGGTCACAAAGTGTCTCTCGCTTACTAGTGAATGATCTAATTTCGCATGTGTTCAAATTCCTGTAAAGTCGCTAACGAAAACAAAACAAAAATTATTATTACATTTCTCTTGATGATAGACACGTACGTTTTTACAATTCAAACTATTGAAAATTATCAGAAATTTTCCCATATGATGTATCCTATCTATGAAGCAACTACTGAAAAATTTAGCTAGCTGCGCTCCAGCCAAAACCAAATACTAATGCAGTTTTATGGCAAGTAGGTATACATTGTGCACAACTCTTGTGCAGATAAAGCGCATGTTTTTAACCGAAATAGTTTTTGTTTTGCAGACGTTTCAATCGCCCTTTGTGACCTTTCATTAGAGTACCATGAAGGATAAAACTAGTTGCTTTCATTGAGACCTTTAATTAGAATACAATGAGACAAAATTAATTTAACCCCCCCCCCCCCCAGACCCCGTCGCTCACTGATCTCGAAAAAGAGTATGGGAAAGTTAATAGTTTGTACAAACCAATTTATTTAGATGAAACTTTTCATTAGAATACCATGAAGGGTAGAACATGTGTTTATCCCCCCCTTTTTCTAAAGCTTAACTTGACACCACTAAAGGCATGCGTATACAAAATCTAAGACCAATTGGTTGTCGTATGTAAAAGTTATGCACGTTTTACTTTCAAAAACAGCATATCAGGAAATAATTCGTGGGTCCCTTTTAGACAGCGAAATTTGATGGATTCCAGCACTCTAGGACCCGAGCTAGGACCATTCCCCTAGAAGTAGTTCCAAACGGCAGAAGTGGGTCCGGACGGGCGGACAAAACGCAAACAATAGCACATTTTTTCTAATTCTTAAAAAATGCGCTAAAAATATGATAGTTTATATCATATCCAGAAACCCATACCTACCCTGAGATAGATTTGAAAATGTGTCAATGAACGTTTTTAGTAGTAGCTAGAACGCCACTCCCTAATTTATTCATCCCTTACATCCCCGAGTAATCTCTATATTTTTGATGGACCACGTGAAATATGGTTAGTTTTATCGATTAGGCCGTTTAGTTTTTTTTTCTAGCTAGAACGTACAGAAATTTGCAGTTTGACTTTTTGTCAAAATCACTAGCGGTGGTTCGTTTTGAAATGAAAGCCCTATATGCGTGCCTTTTTTTCTAGTATCAGAAAAAAAGCATAAGAAAGCGGATAGCGACATGTATAGTGGTCAGAGTGGCCCAACGAGAAGTATACAGAGGGCTTTTAGGGTATTAAATTTAGAAATTTCGACAAATCCTCGGATACGTCAATTTTGTATTCGAGGGGGGACACAACTTTTGGAATACAAATCACGAACCCAAGTCTTCACCCCTCTACGTAGGGAGCTTAACTAAAATTTTAAATGGAATCCTATGGCAAATGGCACATTATTTGAAAGCCAATTTAATCGTGATTACTAATCTGCTTTGCTTTTTAAACTATTGATTCGTTTCGGAGAACTGACAGGTTCACTTAAGTTTAACCAACAAATTAAGCGTCAAAATAAAATTTTAATACAAGGTGACTTAGATCGCATTTGTTTTGGTTTAGAAAAAACCATTTCAAATGCGAATAATCTCCGAAACGAATCAATAGAATTTAAAAAGCAAAGCAGATTAGTAATCACGATTAAATTGGCTTTCAAATAATGTGCCATTTGCCATAGGATTCCATTTAAAATTTTAGGGGTTAAGCTCCCTACGTAGAGGGGTTCGTGATTTGTATTCCAAAAGTTATCCCCCTCGAATACAAAATTGACGTGTTCGGGGATTTTTCGAATTTCTAAATTTAATACCCTAAAAGCCCTCTCTATACTTCTCGTTGGGCCACTCTGTATATGGGAAGAAGTACATTTTCTACCAACATTCCGCGTACAATGATTACATGCGATACCTATAAATTTTAAATTTTCTATTTACGAAAAATATAGGGTGCAAGTCTCATTACTCACATTATCCTATTCTTTCAACTACGCCCATATTGTTCCACCACCCTGTATATAACCAACAAACAAAATCATGTGCACACTATGCTCCATCTATTGTTGACCTTCCCATTCAAGATGAATTGATATTTTTTCCGCTTGCAGTGAATTACAACTACAGATTTCCATGAAGCGAAACATCCTACTCATGATTACATACTAGATGTCGCCACAGACACTTGTCAATTAACCAGAATAGGTTACAAAATAACAAATTTAAAACTTCTGGAATTGCTAAATCTTACCAACAGGATTATCCAAATTTAATATTTCAAGTAAATCTAGGATTGCCGATTTACTGGAAAAGTTCACATTTGCCATTTAACTTGCATCTACCACCTCACAAAAAGCACAAAACTCGGCTGCAATTTAACACTGGACTGGAATGTTGTAACAACAAAAGGTAAATGAAAGGAATCCATATATAAAACAGTTTTTAAGTGAAAGAGTTACATTACTAACTTACAAGTTACATTATCAGATTTTGAATAGATGCAAATAAACCACAACATTGTATGCAAGCTTTAAAACCCTAGCCTCAGTTGTACTGTTGCCGAAGTGAAGCAAACAATTAACAATCATTACGGTATATTAGACGTTATAGTATGTAACAGTATTGTTTATTATCAATATCCTCCTCGTAAGGCTAACACTAAATGAAGTACAGAGCCACCTTGTACTTTATAATCTTGCGCAGTCTTCTCATCGTTCCTACAAGAATACAAATTATAAGTGTCATCGAGCTTCATGCGATATACAATCGCAACCACAGTCAACGTACATTTGTTTCCCAGAAAATATAAGTCGTTGCTGTTGAGGTGGAATGCCTTCCTTTTCTTCTACCCGTTCCTTTATTCGTTCTACCTTATCTGTGGGTTCGATATCTATTTCGATTTCTTTACCAGTTAAAGTCTGCAAAAGTAAAGGGATGTATTTGGAATTAACCTAAAAATACCGCTATGACTAACCTTCACTTTGATAAGCATTTTTCTAATAAATTAGTTTGTTTATAATTTAATCTAAAAGTTGCACTAGAGCTTGCTTTGTGGAGTGAGTTTTCTTGCAAAATTCGTGGAAAATTAAATACAAAAGAATAGGTATTTGCCGGTATGTTCATTTACTACTATTTAGTATTTACGCTACGTTGCCGCGTCTTCGCTTTAGCAGTTTACTTAACCAATTTTTCGACTACTATACAGTACCTATTTTCGCGTTATTTTCATATGTCTATTGTCTATAGTTCACACCACCATATGCAGATCTTAATGGACTAAATCAAAGAGTAACCATAATAAGAGATTCAACGGCATAGAGAATTGTGTTGCATTTGTATTGTGTGTTGCCTAACAAATTTTACTGCTTTTTCTCAATTTTATTGGCGTACGCTACGCCTAAGGGGCTATTTCAAGGCAACTACTTGTTTAGAAGTTTATAAATATCATTGCAGAAATCCCAGCGTTACCAAATGTTTAGTGTTTGCTTGTACTTATTTAGGTATCTATTATTCCTTGAAATGTATGATGTTTAGAGATATGTTATTCCATTCTACGCTTATGGCACAATTTATTAATGTCCCCTTTAATCTCATTACATTTCAGTCCGATCGACCCACGCATTCCGGAGATATTTAAACGCTCCAGAAACCCTATATTTAGAGTGGAAGCCAATGTTGTTTTCAAAAATGAGAACATACACTGCATTATCAATTGTTTAGATGGATGAATCACTAGCAGAGTGCGCGGTGGCTCAAGTTGAGCGGCAAATTTAAATACATATACTTATGTGTTTTTCCGCTACTATCCAATGGTGATTGAAAAACATGTGTACGACGCTTAGTTGCTAGGAGACCGATGCGCGCTAGTGCTGCAGCATAAATGCGGGTCGAGAGTATTTTTTTAATTGAATTGTTTAAATGAGAATAACGTGTAAATATTTAATTAAATTTATTCGACGGGTGCAGAATTATTAATTTATTATTTAACTGCACTATATATTTTGACTGATTATTGGATTAGACTGATGTTTCTTTTTTCTGAGGACAAGGATTATTGCATTGTAATGATTGATTGTTAATGATTAAACAACTCAGCGTATGTACCTAGGCATCTATACAAAATTAAAGCAAACCAAATTTCCTGTAAAATAATCGCTATGCTCATCATAAAATCCAATTTTATGAATATGTTGTCTACTTTAATTTGACTGTAGTAGACGATCTAAAAAGGATGGATAATAGCAAATTTAATTTACATTTTTACAATTGTACCTGTTATTGGTTATTAAATTAAATAGTAATTACTGTCTATTCAATAGACGCCAACTAAACAGGAAAATACCAATGTAATTAACAATAGGTACTGAATCGTTGCTGATTTCTTTTATACTTAAGTAATGTTTTCTAATTATATCATGTCCACATTTTGATACAGCCAATAAGAAAGAAAATTAAATGTGACAACCGCTCAAATATTTTAAACCGAAATTCTATAAAGAATTCTGTAAATTTTCAATACGCGGCAATATTTAAAGAGGCGGTTAGTTCTGGCCACCTCTACGCGAGGGCCCGCTTTTGGAATCCTAGCGGGCGAGTTCTTATAGCCAACGCGCGTTTATACCATTGCGCTGTATCACTTATTAGGGGTACTCTTTGACTAAATGACTCTCTTACTAATTTGGGTCATTTATTCAGCATTAAAGCTATCCTTGTTCCTCATCAAACACAACATAAGTAATGCCCTTGTGCTGTCATTGGGGCGCGGTCAGAGGCAATCAGCGGACAACAGCGACAAATCATAAGTAGGCATAAGAAATTTCCTCTGAGTAACTTGCGCATAACTGCTAACAGAAAGCTGATTTTTAGCGTAGCCTTTCAGCGGATTTGCTGCCTGAAAAACTTTGCCGCTACTGTCCGCTGACTGCCGCTGACCGCGTCACCGCGCCTACGCGACCTTCTTCGGTTGGAGGCCCATTTACCTACAAGCAGAACAAGCACATGCTTGCTTGCTAGTGAAATGTAATGGGCCTCCAACCGAAGAAGTCGCGTAGAGAAGGTTGTAAAATGGTTTAGTATAGACAGGGGCCCCATCCCTACCTCGCGCTTGGAGGCCCGGCGGCCGGCAAGCTGTAAATCCGGCCCTGATTGACACGTTTGTTAATAAGTTTTTCAAGCATGTAGTGTATGTCCATAAGCACCATACTGCATTTTACTGGCATTTTTCTAAAAGGGCGAATAAATACAGGACCGCCAATGCTGGGGGGTTGCGGGAGTAAATGGCCCGCAGGGCCCGTGGGCACCCTAGAGGGTCGACCTTTTGCGATTCAGGTCTAACTAGAGGCGTTGGTGTAGTTTACAAATTCTACCAATTCGGTGTATGATGCCGTTTTTGAGACCTGAAAATATAACCTATCCTACCTGCAAGGCCCATTTCTAAAGAACTCGAAGCCTTTGAATGATTTGAATTAGCTTGAACACAATTTTCTATTCTATTCATAAGGGGAGCCCGACCAGGTAGCACTTAGGCACACCAAAGGCTCATTGTGCCTACCCCCTTCCCTTCGCGCAACCTGGTTCAGACCCCGTTCCTCTCAATAAATGATAGGTCCCTGTTTAGCCTAAGTAATTTACCCTCCCCGCGCGTATCCAGATAACTGTTGCCAACTGTCTCTGATCAAGGATCACAGTGCCAGACCACATGCTCGGTTGTTTCCTCTACCTCGCCATCGCCACAGAACCTGCATGTGGGCTCTCCTACAAGTCCAATATTGTGAAAGGTGATAGTTGACCGGCCAGTGCACAGTGAGCACACCGGTGATGTTCCTAATCTACCTTTTATTCAGTTTTAGAAACTTAGAAGCCCAGAGTTTTCCTTGATACTACACCATTATGGCATACATTTCAAAATACGTTGAGGGGACTCCTTCATACCTTCCATGAGCCGTCTAGCTTCATTAAGAATTGTTGTGTGGGTTTACATTTCAAAAAAAGTAAAAAAAAACAATCTTTAAACCTACGAATAACTTAAAAAAGTCGCGTGCTCAACGTCATCGCAGTTACTCTCTGTAGTCCCTCGTATTTAAAAAATTTCAATCTGAAAATCAAGGTTTTGTGATTAAAGACCGGATAAATTCAATAAGAATGAAATGGAGGGGTGTTCGCAAAAGAGCGCTCTCGGATACGTCGATTTTGTTTTTGGATTGCGCATATTTTGGCACAAAATGTATATTTACATGGTGCCCCAAAAAAGTGTAGCAGAAAGAATAGTTTTTCCTTAAATGGAAATATGTATAGGTACCCGTATATTATTGCATTTCCGGATTCCTCAAAAAATTCTAGACATGTTTCATGTAAATGTCTTCCTATACTATACATTCACTTGTTAATATATAGGTATAAGAGACCAATCAGACCATCACCATCAGTATAACCATTTTAGGTTGATATTTCAATAAAGCCATGAAATATCGCAAAGTAAATCCTCTACATCTATTGAACATTAAATGTCACTTCTGGCTGTCGTCTGTGGCCGTGGTAAACCACTCCAGAAAACAATTCTCACTAACCATTCTACCCGAGCTAAAAACGTGTCCGTGCGAGAGCAAGTGAGACACCCATATGGAAACCTGCAGGTTACAGAGAACACATATTATACAGTTCAAAATAGAGGGTCACCTCGATCTCTTTTATTTGGCGATATACATCCGGGCATAGGTACGTTTTGGACCTTGTTACAAAATTTACTTTAACTGGATCTGTTGCAAATAAACAAATAAATTGAGATTTTTCTAATTTTCTCGAAAAATCGATCGATTTTAAAAAATCAAACGTCAAATTTAAGGACTTTGAAAGACCTTTCAAACTAAGTTATTACTCGATACCTTGTTATTTAAAATTTTTAAGGCAATGACTCTAGGTGACAGAAGGTGAAAGGTAGTGAAGTAGTTTTTGGTTAAATATTTGTCCCCCATGACAAATCTTTTGACGTGTCTCGGCGTTGTTTCCTTTAATCAGTGGTTTTCAAATGAACACCCTGTGTATATATATATCGACCAATTAATATTTTAATGAAAAAAAAATATATTTAACGGGTGCATAATTATGACACAAACGGCGCCCCATAGAAGTACACCGAATTTATTGTGACTTTTCGTAGACATTAGTCTAAACTAGTTACATGTCAACAAGCTGCAAGGCAAGTTATGAGTAAATTAAGAAGAATCCGCGTAACGTAACACATTTATTATTCACAAGAATATTTTGACTAATGAATTATAAGTATATGTACACAACTGTCATTAAAATCCAACTTAAATCAACAATGGAAGACAAAATACGTAAATGTAATTAAGAACATGCGCCTCTAAACGACCTGCCTAATTGCTAAACTTAAAAAAAGTGTCACCTGTGAATCGACATCGTTTTCTATGTGGTGTGACGCTTAGGTTGTGTTAAAGAAACCAAACGCACCACAACAAACAGAAATGAACAAAACGTGTTTACTTACAAATAACAGTCTTATTTACGATAGTTTACATTAAAATCATTCCTAAAATTATAATACTAAATTGTCATATAAAATTCTATATTTACTCGTGAGTCACTTAATAAACGAACACATTGTATAAACTCTCAGCATTTAATCACTGATTTGATTGAATAAGCTCCAAACAACGCTTAATTTTTCATTATTATCTTTTGAACGGCATCGGAAATTTTTTAATTTTTCTAGCTACGTCTACGTATACTAAATAAGCCGCCAAAGACTGCGCTTTTATGATTTATCACAAAACTCTTAACTAAAGGGATATAAAAGAAATAACTTGTGGTCACTAAGGGGATACTTTCATATAGTCCGCGGCGATTTGAAAATATCAAGTCTTGATGGCAAATGTGTTCCTTGAGCTAAACGTCTTTGTGCAGAGCAGTAATAGAAATTGTCATCGTCTAGTAGTTATGGTTAAAATTACTACTCTCTAATTGAGCACCAAAGGACGGAATATTATTCAGGAAGACAAGAAAGAATATGATCATTACCGAGTATAAAAAAAATCTGACTTGTTCACCCTGTTTTGCAGAACGCCTTTGCCACCAAGAGTCTTAATTAATTGGCAACATTAATATCAAAAATTATTGTGTACACCATTGAAACAACATTTAACATTCCCACCATCTAAACATTCAATAACATTTAACGAGTTTTTAATTAAAAGACTCAGATCGTGCACATAGATCAAAGCCTTTTGCTAAAAAACGTATGGTAATAAATATCTTTGAATATACAAACAATCGTAACATGAATAAAGTTTTTTTCTAGAATTGGAGCGCTCAACCATCCGCCAAGGATGGTGTAACCCACCCGTACTTTTCGTGAGTCTTTACTAGGGACCGAAAGCTTTCTTCGGCCGTTCGTCTGTTAAATACCTTTTGGCCTTTTGTTTTTCTTTGCACACGCCCTTGTCCTTTGACCACACTTGCGGCAAACTGCATTATGACCGCCTCGACGGTGTAAGCGCTCGCCCACCCTCTAGGAGTCAAAAGTTCCATACAAATCGCGCCACCTTCCATAACGAACCCTTTCTCTATTCGCGGGGAAATCACTCGCATAAACGGAGGAGCAAAAGGAAAATTTTCCGGAAAAATTAAATGTAGCAATATATATGTAACACCGAATTCTTTCATGTCGCCCCCTAAGTCACTTTCGGGATCGATTGTGTGTAACTTCACGTGCCATTCGTACAAGTTATCCTCAACTAATTCCACTGTGAAGACGGGGTCGGAACGTGAGTTTTGCAATCGCTGAAGATCCTTGAACTCTTTCATAAGTCGTCTGCTGCGAACATTTTTACTGGAAGGAGGTGTTTCGGAGGTTTTCTTGCTGTTCTTTCTGGATGCGAAACCTGGACTTCCAACCGGTCCGGCCGCCGGAGAAACGGTGTCGCGGCATCCCCTCAGAAGTCGTCGGGCTGGAGATCCACTTGCCGAGCCGCTCGCTTTGCTTGGTCCCTCCCCATCTTTGTTTGATGAACCAAATATCCGTCGGAACATTGACGTCACCTTTTCCTTTGATCGCGAGGTCATTTTGTTGGCTTGCATAAAGGACTATTTAGTTTCTTTTCATGTAAGGTGCTTGAAACGCAATCTGAAATGAAAATTAGATGTTAATATTATGGATCGTAATTGGTAACAGAACATGGCGCTATATCATTGACAAATAAGTTTTGACGTAAGGCCCTCTGCTACAGAAGAGGGCGTAAACTACACTTAATTAGGTGGCTAATAATAGTATAATATAGGGACTAAAGTATGTGTTTTAATCCTGAGGGTGCAGTTTGCACCTGAAGGGTTAGGACGCACTTTAGTCCTGTGGTATATACGCTATTTTTTGTATTCTGATAATCAGATACAGCAATTTCAATGATAAAGTTCAAATTTGAAATAAGAAAATATGTTTGAATGTAAAATCTATATATACCTCGTCATGTCAAATTATGACCGTATAAATAGTAAATGTCCGTTTATGTTAAAGATTCTCGTTCAAAACGACGGTAGGTATAGATATGATCGTTTAGTCCACGGAGTACAAAAAATACAAAAAAGGACATTTTCATATTTAACATAAAGAAAACTACTTCTCTACGCGGGGACATCAACAATGGTGGAAGAACCTAATGTTTTTGTTGGAAGGGTTTTTTTGTTAGTTGATGAGCCAAATATCACAATCTATGTACATACTTCAAACAATCAAAATTATTTATACAGTAGCGAACGGTGACAATTTGTATATTAAAGAATGAACTTTTTGTTATTATGACAACATAAAAAACACAAACAAACTAGTAAAATTATAAAATTAATTAACACTACACTACACAATTATTTTCCATAATTTCAGTTTCTCTCTTAAGTTTAATTATGTAATATAATATGTTTTTTAATCAGCTATATTCAAAAAATTTTATTTGAAAATTTAAAAAAAATTATAGAATCTTATAAAATGTAAACTATTTATTCGCTGCACCTCACACTTAAGTATGTTTTTGACGTTCTGTTAATTTAAACGTATCTAAATTTAATTTGCAATACATTATCCAGCCAAGCGTATAACGAGGTTTTTCTTATTTTTCTGCAATTTTTTTCTAAATTAATACCACACATGATTAAGGTAGTAAGAAAGAGAAAAAAATAAGCTTTCTAATGACGTATCGTACATGACCAAGGTTGCCATTGAAACAAATTCAAGATGGCGGTCGCACTCAAAAATCATATAACTACAAATATTTTTTTACATCAAAATATCTGAAATAATATCAAATGGAAGTATTCTAATGTTTATATCTCAAAAAGTTTGAGCCTAAGAGCTTTGGGCCCATCTTTAATAGCGACCCTGTATCAATTGCATTGTGTCTTTTAAAAAGGGCGCAGTGAAAGAAAGAGGGGTCACGAAAGTTGAGTTGCCTAGGACCCCTGTATAGGAAGCTTTTAAAAGAAATGTTGTTTTGAAGATATATCCAGTGATCCAGATAAAATATTCACCCTGTACATTTTCTTTTAGCTTTTTTTTTTAAACTATGTGGTTTCTCATAGTTTGTTAAAGAATATTAAAATCTAGGGCTTATGTAATTTTGGTATACAGTTATTCGTAATTATTGGAAAAGTGCACTTTTTAATAATATGTAATGAAAACTATTGGTTTCCATTTCAAAAAAATGCCCCTCTTAACCATGAAGAAGTACGCCACTGACCACAAATTTAAAGTATGTAGATTGGTAGCAAACTTTTTATAAGTGTAGATACTTTGTAGTTTTGAAGATATCTTCAGAGTTCCAGACAACATTTCCACTTCGTATATTAAATAAGTTACAAAAATCATCGTAAATGATTTTCAAAAAGCGCATTTCCACATTGATAGTAGTTTTTTTCCGAAAAAATTAATCACCCTAGACAAATCCGTTATTTTAAATGCACCTTCTATTAAAATTTTGGAAAAATCTGCCTGTAACTAAAAAGGTTGGCATCTGCAATCCATTTTTTTAAATGTGTTTTCAATTCATCTTCAATTAAGTTTTAGAAACAGTGGTCAAAAAGTAAAAAAGAAGGTTATTTGCGCATGCGCAATCTATTTCTTCATACCCGATTCTTCTATAAAAAACATTTTCAGGGCCTACAAGTAAGAAAGCTATGTGCTTCGCATGCTCAAACAATTTTTTTAACACATTTCAATTTGATTTTATACGAAGTGCCTTCTTCTAATAAAAGAAACATTTGTCCATTAATTAAAAAAAGTTAAGTCTGCGCAACCCATTTCTTTTTAACACGTGCATACGTGTTGAGTTTTTTTTTTGCATTTTCATCTCCTAAACCGAAAGAGATACAAGTCGATTAAAACCACCCAGTATAATAAACTAGCAGACCCGGCGAACGTTGTACCGCCCATCAGTCAAAGTCGTGTTCACTGTTATGGCAAACTTCAGACTATAAAACGTAAAATCTCGGTTTTCTCGATTTCTATATATGTACAGACAAACAGACAATTGGACCATGGAAATCATTGTAAAGCTTGTGACAATTCTGAATTTAGTTTAGATCTCAAAAATAGCAAGTCGCGACAGTCGTTTCGATAGAAACGGCAGTGCCACATGTTCTGAACGTCATTTTATATCGTGCTCTGTGTCCTATTTGAAATAAGATATTATTAGAATGCACAATCATCTGCTTCACTTTATCCCCCCTTACGGTTAAAGAGCGACTTATCCTACTCATTCAAACTTATTGAAATGTCAATTTAACATCTGCTATAAAATAAAGTAATAAGTATGGCTGCCAGCAGTTAATTTTATTTTCTCTATCAATACATTTTTGGCCGTTTCCTAAATAAAATTGAGGTTAGATCAAAAATTTTGTGTGTCTCTGTTTCAAAATGATCACTAAAGCTGAAGTTCATGTTTTAGTTTTCCGTAATATAGAAGCAAAATGCAAGAAGCGTATAGGATTGATACATACCCACAATAGGCACAAAACTTGAAAAGTGTGAGGAGTGAACAAAATTTTATTATCCACTCCATAACGAACCATAATTAAGTGAAATAAAACAAAATATTTACTATAACCTTTTTAGTAATAAACACTGAAAAAATTCCTTCCTTGGTGCAATCCTCGACAACATAACGAACCAAATAGCGAACAAAGTAGAGCAATTTCGTAGCGACACAGCCGTAGGGGCGGACGGACGAACGGACAACGTGGCCACAATAGCGCCAAAAAGAAAAATTCGGATCATTTCCTTTTTTCAGCGATGTATTATAGTAGTTGCCAGCTTTAGGCGCTAAATCTAAATTAGTGCAAAGAACGCAACTGTATTGTGGACTGGGCTCGAAAAGTGCGACACAACTTAACTTACATTACAACTTTAGCTTGCGGTCGGAAACTGCAGCACGCACAGCATGTTTTAGAAAAGCGCTTTCCACACTGATTTCATTTTATTCCCTTGGCTTGGTTTCGTTAATATAAAAAAAAAAAAAATGGAGAATCAATGCCGACTGGGCCTCTTTCTCATTAAAGCGACGACATGGAGTGCGTAAAATATTCACAGCAAACTGCTTGTAAAATACTTATTTTTTTATTAATTTTCTATATATAGAGCTTAGCGTGTGGGTTCCTTCCTAATATAACACTTTTAAAACATTCAACACATTCAAATACGAAGACCTTGTAATTTTTTCCTTTTTATGTTGGGTACATTAGGTGGTAATTACGTATGACATTGGATGAGACCGTTTAATTAAATCCCACCCTTCAACTCAAATGAGCCCCAATTCTGTAAAACGGTACGTAGACCGTCTCGTCGTTTTTAATGCTCCATAAATACTGTCGTTTTGACGATTCCGTGTTATTATCACAGATGTCAGTTGTGAAAATGGATTTTGAAAAAGGATTCCCGGCATCCCAACCATGCATCATTAAATATGTCGACATGGGGTGTATGACATTTGCAAGGCAAATAACTCGTGCTACCGTTCGTTCTCTTCTACCCCTCTATTCGTGGAAACACCTTGAAAAGTGTCATGAGCTCAAGAGTAATAGTTATCCATAACATATTCTGCTTCCAACTGGATTTATTTGCAGAACGTTGACCAATTTAGACCGTAACATGTTAAAAATTAGCGATGGTAGTGAATTCGCGTTCGCGTGTCATTAATTCCAAATGCTTGAAGCGACAATTTTACCCCAACACGCTTCGAGAGACTCTCAGTCACAGTGTCGTAATTATAGGGCTTCCATTCAGTACCTTGAAATTAGTTGTAAGAAGGTTCCAGTTAAAACGAGCCATTTGAAACCGTTAAATTTAATAATAAAAACCGAAGGGAGTATTTATTTTCTGCTCACATTGCTTATCGGCGTAATGTAATAGTATTTTACATTATTAGCCAGGTAAGTGAGTTTTTACTGGCGATAGGAGAAATTGACTAGCGAGCCGTTAGGCGAGCTTGTCATCTCCTAGAGCCAGTAAAAACTATTACCTGGCGTATAATGTACAATATTTTATTTGTTACTCATTTGAAAACAATAGTAAACGTAAATAATTAGTTCTTAAATTAATCTTGAAGAAATGTCTAAAATATCATGTTATCCATGTAACAGAGACTTCGCATTAATTCTGGCCAATTAAATTACTAGATTACTAACTTGTAAAATTTTTACAGGTCTGCTGTCAGTTTTACAAGTCTGCTGTCAGTTTTACAAGTCAGTAGCGTTTAAACATGACGTTTACCCGTTTGCGTTTTGTCTTGTTAATCAACGTTTACAACTGAGTAGCAAATAAAAAATGTTACAAGGTTGGATACCTACAGATAGACCTTTCAAATAAGGTGTCACTTAATTATTATTTCTATTTAATTTTTTGACATGAGGGTTGTTGTGGGGACAGGGTGGTTGGCGAGGGGTTAATTTTTACGTAGAAATGTGCCCCACTGAAAACGAGAGGTGACGTGCTATTTCTGTTTTACAGTGACTGTAATTAATTGTTTAAGATTCGCTGGCATACCTAAATTTTAACTGTTTACTGGCGTCACAAGATGTCGGTGGATTTTTCGCGTATGCCTGGGGACTTTCTTTGATTTTCAACTTCTTCTTCCAGGTCATTCTTTTTAAAAGTAATAATCCATGTGGGTATCTCTGTTGTTCCTGGCAATTGACTCTTTTTGATTATGCATAGTTTCGATACAACTTGGAAGCGGGGTTAGGCACTTATCTCCGGTTTGGAGCATATAGTTTGGATGTATTAATCTGTGAGTTACTCTTCATTTGCTAAACCCATGGTTGAGTTGCGCATTCTTCTAGACAGTGCCATTGGAAGTTCGAACTGACGTCAGTCCACCTTTGCCGTAATTTCATTATTTACGAGATATGTTTATTGGGGGTGACATGTGGTTCTACTTAGTATGTCAGGATTAGTTCGAGTTATAAATTCCAGTAACCGAAATGTTCCATTTACTTGCGAGTATCGGGGACCCCGTGGTTCATTGTAACCTCGATATATCATCGATTGGGGTTAAGTACTCTGCCTTCTTTACGACGCAGTTGTGGATGTTCACGTAGATGATTTTGAAGTTGGTTACAAGTAGACTAAGGCCCTTCAGGCATTAATCCATTCATTAATTACCGAGGCATGTGACTCGGGTTCTCTTTTTCAGCCTGGTATTGCTCGAAGAGGGCTCTTTTTTGCGCCAGCGTTAACTACATTAAAGGTAAGATTTTATCAGTTTTTGTTACTTGTACCTCCAATATCGATGCGATTTTTGTTCGTCATCACTTTGATTATTTTTGGAAATTAATGTAGCTTTTTCAATTCGTGTAACCGATCATTATCGGAATAGGGGAATAATGCCTTAATTCATAAGTGATGATTAAGGTTAATCAATGATTAAAAATATTAGAATGTTAACCACCTTTGATTATAAGGCTATATGTTTCCCATTCTAACATTTTTAGTTTTTGATTATCCTCAATTATCGTTTATAAAACTGGGCATAATTTATTTTGGATTTATTGGGGTTTGTATTTGATAGTAACGTATTAAGTTTGAGATATATAGGTATATTTTCTGGGATATTAAATTAAATGTACTTAAGTGATTTGGATTGTCGTTAAAGAACCATAAATGTTGCTATGTAAACAATGTCAATGTGGACGTTCAGACGCCTTAAATAATGTTTAATGGTTAGTCCAATTTTCCTTGTAAATAATTTTATTAGTATTGTGGGGTTTTACGTTTTAAGCACGGAATTATTATTGTGTTTCTAGTTGTATCCAAGTGGTTTGTTTTTCTGTGTGAAAGAATAATTCCTAGAATTGCTAAATGTATGGCAGTTTATCGTTTATTTTTGTTATAAATTTTGTTTTGTTAAATCATTTAAGTGACAGTTCTGTTTAAATTTATGGACATTTTCGTTACTTTTGTTAAAAGGTTGATGTAATTTCTTAGCGATAAGAATGCATTTTAATGGTCAAAAACTGCGTGTCTTTCGTAGAAAAATGTTACTTGAGACAAGAGCATTCGGCGTATTCCGTGTTTAGAGTAAATTAAATGTTGGTTGTGGGAATTCATGTAAATCGTGTGTTTATTCGAACCCCTGGATCCAGATAAATGTCTCATGTTTAAGTTTAAGATGTTTTAAATATGGTTCATTTTGGCCGGACCATTGCACACAGCATTATTATTTGCACGTCGAACGTGTATTTATTTTTTTGTGCGGTCAGAATGATTAGGGTCACAGCAATATGTCATATTTCCTTAAACGATTTCATTGTTACTTCCCTTATATCTTTCCAGATTTGCACATTTAAAAAGTAGGGTGGCGCACTTGATGGTATGTTGCAAGGAGGTTACGAAGATTTGTGCCCAACCGAATCAACCGTAAATGCAAATTAATAAATACGGGACGATGCAAGTGGTATAATAAATAGAAAATAAAGTGCAAGAGGGATCAACTTTGTTGAACATGTTACAAGCACAAATCCTTCCGCCCGATGTGAGATGTGGAGGAAACAGATGATAGAAAAGCGATTTATAAGTATTGGGTGCCTTCCCCGCGGAGGAAACAGTTGATTGAAACATACATGGCAATTCCCACTGCATACTTAATAAAGCATAAGTGTGTAACCAAGTGCACATTGAAACAAGACAATCGGCCCTGTGATGTATCACTAACGTTAAACTTAACGCGCAGGTTATCTGTTGAGAACGTTTTTTGGCAGATAACCTGCATGTTAAGTTTGACGTTTCTGATATATCACAAGGATGCATGACTCATTATACGTAACCGTAAACAAGCAATGGGGTGAGGGGAGGGGGAGCGCGTCAGATATCAAAATCTAAAACAAAATTTAAGTAATTACACATTGAGAGATGACCCATGACATTGCATATACAAAAAAGAATTTAAAACAATTGCTATCTTTATATCATTTCTGTAAACACAAATGAAAAATAAACACTCACTATCCAGTGCTCAAACCCCAGTCACATCGCCCCGGCTTCCTGATATGCTTCAATAAACCGCCGCTAAGCAAAACTTTAGTAAGACTTTAGTCTTTAAATAACTTCCCTTCCCTTGGCTGACCGCTTGGGCACAAATTTAAATTTAACACGCCATTTTATTTGACTTTTTGTCTATATTTTAATGGATATATTGTCCGTGATTTAGTGATATATTGTTGAAACATAATTCTAGAAGTTTTAAAAGCCGGTAGGTCTGTATTTTTGAGATGGTGCAACACTCTTTTCTGTTATTGTTTATTTACTTTTCTTACTAACAATTATATTCCATTTATCTTTTTTTTATTTTACTTTTTTTATAATAATTTAATAATAATGTATGTATACGCTTCTATATTTACTTTTATAATTGTTCATTTATGGATTACTAAGAGTCTGTTGAACAATAAACATTACTGAATTACTCTATTAACATCATTAACATATTTCTTTTAGTGCTTTTCTCTTTTGGTTTTTCCTGTTTCTTCTTTGTTTTTTGTACCTGAACAGTGACGTACTTATTCCAGTGGCGAACAAAAATTTTATTTTTGCTTTCTAACGTTAGTAAATTATTGTTTTTTTGTTTAGTATTAATTACGACTTATAGTATTTGAGTTACCCGATCTGTATCAAATGTTAAATTTGTCTCGCACTTTATATGCCGTGTCTTTTGTTTTTGGGTGTAAAGTGCCATCGACTGTGACTATTCAAGTAAAAATATTTATTGTTTATGTGCTACTCAATTCCTTTACCCCTTTCAGCTTTAGCAAGACCAAAACAGGACCACTGTCTATCTGACTATCATTGCAGATGTAATGCACATTAAGACTGAGACGTACCTTCTACAAATCAAGCGCGAAGCTGTTGGTAATACGGCTCATAAGGTTCAAATACGCAAGAAAGTTTAATCATTCTCTTTGTCCTATTCCTCTTTGTACTTGGGACGAGCGTGTCAGGAATCCTGGCGGTAGACATCGTTTGTCACGAAACGCCAGAAATGGGTGTCGTATTTGAAAATTCTGCAGCTTTAATTAAATAGTGTCAGATGAATGTGTTACGTGAAAGCAACATCTAAAAATTCCATGATCTTTGATACAGACAAGATGCAAATGTAATTACCACTTTTCCGCTCACAATGTGTTCTTCGCTAAAATTTAACACGTTCTCTAGTTTACTTACCAATTCAGTAACAAAATAGGTATATAACGTGAAAGAGTCACAAAACAAAGCTTGTAATAGGTTCCACTCACCGGGAGCAACTTCAATTTCCCTGACAAATTGAACAGTAATAGATTTTTATTTTTGCGCAATTCATTTTTCGCCTGTCCCGCTTTCCAAAAATAAACATTTCTCGTAGTTTGTAAAACAAAACGGACAATGCTGTCAGCGACTTATTCTCGTTGGCCAAATATAAAAGAAAATGGGAATTTCATTCATTGCGCGATCTCCTAATATGGACATTCCAAACATTGTAACGTAGTTAATTTGAAAAGAATTCCAACAATTTGTGAAAGTTTAGGTTCACATTTTATTCGCAGAAGGAAGTTTTCTCTTGTTTAGTATGTAAAATTAGGGAAACTTGGCGAACTTTCCGCTCGATCAATCCTTATTCTCTTAAAGTTAAAGGTAGCGGAATACGGGTACTGTACGAATACCCGATTTATTGGAAAATTTCGTGCGTTACTTCTATAACTGTCATAATTCTCATATCGAAAGTTTTGATAAATGGTTGTTAAGTCGTGATAGATCTAAATCGTCCAATACTCGATCGTCATTTTGGGGTAATACAAGGTTACTTTATGAGTAGTTATATTTGCTTTCCATTTCTATAGACTTAGTGGTGCTTTACGTTAATGTCAGTTCGACCATTGTCCCTAACTGCCAACCGACAGAATTAATATTTCCAAAACGCAAAGCGAAACCTATCTTTGTAATCTACCAACCCTAACAAAAGATCATTCATCCTTACAACCATGGTTTACATTTACCTTTGTCCGCTACCGCCATAAGGGTTAAAAGCTTTTCAATGCTTAAAATACGCAGATAAAGTCTGCCAATGTAAAATATTAATACAACGATTTCAGATCATCCCCGTAGTCGCATTTTATATACCTTCCGTTCGTGGAAGGAATAGCAAATGAATTTCGGAAATAGTCCAGCAATTAATAATTAAATTCCTAACGTTGCCGAAACCCGTTTTAAAATCCTTGTTCAATTTTTTGTTAATTTTTGAGACCCCTCTCGATACTTTCCGTTTTAAAGTAAGCGCGTTCGGGAAAGTTAATGGTCATTACAAAAAACAGTTCGAATAGCTCACGTGAAAGGTCTTTGGGAGAAATTTTGTTACGTGTAGAATTCATTGCCTATAGACATTCTCAAAGGCAGAGGAGTGTACCAACACCAATGACATCATAATGACAAAGGCAACGGGAAGCTACCCTATTAAAAACCCTCTGGGTTTTCCCTCGTAGGAGAAAGGATGAAAACATGAATTGTTCTCGAATCAGATATTTGTGGTTAGTTTCCCACTGGGGGAAATATTTTGCGAAAAATTGTATGTCTTTTGGAAGTGAGAGGGAGACAGTCATCAGCAAAATAAGAATAGATAAATAGAAGTACATGTAAAAAATTGATGAAATCATAAACGAGGAAGGCAAGGGTTGCTGCCACAATCTAATGGGTTATTGGGATGTATGTGTTGGGAAAGGTGAGGTGAAAAGTATAGTAAGGAAGTTTCGAATTGGGAAGAGGGTTGGAAAAGAAGAAAGTTGTGCAGAGAGTGTGTCACGAACACTTGGTTTGAAAATCATTAAGAGGCGATTATACACTTGGAAGTAACCTGGCGATCGTTATAGGAAACAAATAGACTTTATAATGGTGGACGACATAGTGGTACAACAATCGCACAGGCTCCCAGGAGCTGACATCAGCACCAACCACGTACTGCTGATAGCCATGCTGGAGATTAGGCTAAAGAGGTGAAAGTCAGCGGAAACCATCAAATAATGGGACTTAGAAAGTTTAAAGGTGGGATTGGATGGTATAGATCGAAAAAGAACTAAAGGGGCCGAAGAAATCAGAAGAGGAAAACAGCGAAGTGAAGCGGGTTAAGATAAATAAGAATATAAGGACCGTTTTTTGCAAGCAGAACCTAGGGTGCATAAAAGGAAGAAAAGAAAAAAAGCTTGTATAACTCAAGAGATGATTGGTATCTAATAACGAGGGAAATATAAAAGGCAAAAGAACGAAGAGGGACAATACCGCGCTTAGAAAAGAAGGACCAAGATAGGGCAAAAAAAAGAAATGGTTAACCGAGGAGTGTAGCGAGATAGAGCAGTTAAATAAAATTGGAAAGCGTGATCTGGTTTACAAGAAAGTATAATATTCAGGAAGGATGAATTATTAAATTTTTGTTAAATTGTCTTAATTGACTTTATTGGTACCACTGGAAAGCATTTTTCAGTAGCTTGTCGCAAGTATGGGGTTGTCATTTAGGATTTTTGAAGAGGGGGGCTGGGGGGTTAAGGGGGTGGGAGGCTATCACTCAACGTCATTCTGGTTCCCCTTCGATACCCCCGAAACGGTTTTGCGCGATTTTCAATATCTTCTTTAGTTTCGAAAATATGGCCGACTGCAAGTTTTAAAATTGACACCCTGTATAGAAAGAGCATACTATGGAAGATCTGGATAAATAAAAAAAAACCACAAAATTGTAAGGAAGAAATTGAAGCCGACGTAGATGATAAGAGTGATAGTGAGAAAAATGAAGAGTGGAAAAGCAGTCGAGGTGGGAGACTGGGAGCAAAGGAATGCAGAGTTAGTGCATGCTGTGAAAATTCTATTGAGGGTCTATCTATATGGTGGTGATGCTTGGGCATTAGGTGAGAGGGAGAAGAAAAGAATAGAAAGTATGGAAATGTGGTTATGGAGAATGGTTTTGAAAATAATGCTATGGAAAAGATGTAAGATTGGAAGGAGGCCTTCGTTGGCATAATCCTGCTTTCATCGTTCTACTTTTCCCTAATTATTTGGAAACCTCAGCCGTTTACCTGGATGTTCACGTGTAACATCACACCAGCCGGTTCAAGACAAAGGTAGGTTTGTTTACATTCTATACATACTTAATAAATTGAATTGCGTTTGCTTTTCTCTGAATAATTGTTTGTGACGTTTGCGCGTAAGACTTTGGGGTAAATTTTCATTCAAATTCTGTATTAATTTGAAGATAGATTTTCCAGTTAGGAAAATTGCATGGAATTGTTTATTTCATTGAATTGTAACCTATAACGTTTGCATTATAAATAAAACATACGATGTATTATTGCATTTGACACTACTTATTGATTTAATGGTATAATAGAGCAACTACAAGCCAAAGAGTCAGTAAGTAAAATCATCAAACAGTGGCGTTCCCACGCGGAGGACAATAAGTTCCTACATACAGCTTGATTCTTTGATTTTCCCGAAATATTGGTTGAATAGTTGTCATAAATATAATTGATTGAAACTTAACAATTATCACAAGGCAAATTGGATCTGCGTTTTCAAGACATCAATCTCTAGGCAAATTTAAAACCGTTTGTATTGCGTGTCTGTATGTACCCATTAGAATTGGATTTGATAGAAAAAAGTGTCTAATTTAACGGTAAGGTTTAAACGTAATTTGTGTATAAAAAACATTGTGCCGTATATTGTTGCGCCAAAACATGCACAAAATATACGGCTGTCAGATTTTTTTTACAATAATAGAGATGGTTCAACTGTAGTTCAAGTGAGAAAATGAACACTAAAATTAAAACAATGTAGGTATATATGCGGCATGAAAATATGCTTGTCAATTAAAAATATGCCATTTTACTTAATTATAAATAAATAAATAAGGGTTAGTAAATAGAATACAGATCCGTAAGATATCTAATAACGAATTAAACATGGAATTAATTTTCACGTCGAGATTTAGCAGGATAAATTGCAGACAGAAGATTAATTTCATTTAATGAAGGGATAATGACGTAACAAATTCAAAGGTTTTTTTTGTCTTTCTGTGCAAGTATCAATTAATTTGATTTTGGACTTTTCTGCTACGCGGTAGTACTTTCCCTTTTAAAAGCGATATCAGCAGACAAAATCTCCTTTGTAAAAGAAAATGAAATATCGTTGGAAATGTTTAATTACAGAGAACGCTGGTGAGTGGTGAAGTTGCAATCCAGGATTTTTTTATTTACTTCGTTTATATTCCTTAATTGTTGGTGCAGATTTGGACATACATATCTATACTTGAAAATCATTAGACAGTAATAAAATGCCATACCAATAATTATAATCAGATTTTGTTATTTTGAATACGAAAAATATTTAAGAACTTTAAGCGGTAACTGTTTGTAGAACTGCAGACTTTGACACTTCATCTTGTAATCTGGGATTATGCAACAATTCGCATGCATGGAATGTAGGAAAACTCGGTATGCATAGGAGGTGGGAAGGGAAATCCAAGACGAAGTACGCTGTCATCTGTCAATAGGGAAATTCCACTGCAGAACGGACATACTTTACTCATTTGGAGAATTATTCGAAACCTTATCGATGTTCTCATAAAGTTACTGTGATTTGGAATCGTTCCCAAAAACGGTAAGAGTACAGTGGAAAGGATTTTTTACAATTATCAAAGCTCAATACTCGACTTTATAAAATAACAGGTACCTGTGGAGCCTATAGTGTGAGTTGTGTTATAGTTTAACCTTTACCCAAAAAGTCTTTGCTTGTGAACTAGAAATAAAGATAGGATGTTTCCATGGGTAATGTAGAAATCATTCGTCGTGGAGCTGATTTAAAATAAAAAAATAAATAGATCATTAGAAGTTTAATTTCTATTTTTATTAAATATGTGTAGTTTTAGTCTAGCTCCTAACATTTGTTATGTGTACCCTAATTTTATTACCGTTTTTTTTCGATTATTCTTCAAGTGATTGGGCCATATGAATAAAAGGGAGCAAATGCTTATACTTGCAAAATTCAAAGTAAATATACTCGTAAGTGCTCCTTCACATTGGGGGACTTAGCAGCGCTGCTGAGCAGCAAGACAGGACGCAGTGCAGCGCTGCTAAACAAACCACTATGAAGGGGCACTTACGAGTATTTACTTTGAATTTTGGAAGTATAAGCATTTGCTCCCTTTTATTAATACGGGCCATTATATCAAGTGTATACACCAATCCATAGAAAATGTTCTTTTCTTTAAATTAGTTCTCTTGTTTTCAATCAATCAAATCAATAGTCTCCGAGAAAATTGCAAAAACATAAGAAAATGTACCTTTGGGGGTGGTTATGGGGTGCTTTTTCCAGGGAGGATCTCTGGGTCTACATCCTATCTTTTTTTCTACACCCCCCCCCCCATACCTACTAAGGGATGCCGGGCCACGACCACTATAAGACAGAAAGTAGATAAAATTTACAATGAAATACGGCAAAACTACGAAAGGAAGAAATATCCAAATTCTGATTTATGATTTTATTGGCACCTCCAACGTTGTTGAGTTGAGTTCGTTCACTCTTCCCACGCATTTAATTTCATCTCTTCCCATTTACGCTTTCTAGTCACGGGATACGGATTTCTCACAATGGAAGTAAATCTTAGCAGATAATATTGTAAATCCTAAACCTCGGCCATAAAAGCCCTTGTCCCTTATACAGTTACAAATAAATTCGTCGTTATAACGCGCATGCCGGAAGCTCTCTGTGAAATTAAGTTTTCCCGATTTAATACAAACGATCGGCGCTCGATAGACAAATGTAGGGTTGGTGCTTTGGCACTATACCTATAATCAAACCATTTGCAATTTTATGACGAAAGCGTTTCAGGTAACCCACAAATTAAAGCACGCTAAACATTTTGACCTATTTACAGATTTAATAAATTTTTTATAAACCTTAATTTAAGGGGACGCGTAACTAAATTACTTACCAGTTCCTGTGTAGGCTTAAATTAATAAGATAAACAGTTTTTACCTTAAAAAAGGGAAGGATACTACACTGCTTTTTAGATTGTCAGAGTTTTCCATGTTTACACGTGTTGAAAATTATGAAGGGACGTTGACTTTCAGGGTACACAGTTTGCCGCATCATAAGCATTTTACAAATTACGAAATTAAACTAAAACACTTTGCTATGTGAAAGTAGCGTTGCTTTCGTTTTTAATTTAATTAAGTCAAACGCCGGAAATTTAAAATTCATGGCTTTTCATAAACTCCAAGTGCAGGGTATAACGGAAACTTTGATCGAAATTTCGTCAACACTTGAACTATAAACACATAACTTTACAACATTGATAAAAATGAATTTCGAAACGCTCGAAATCTTAGTTTAAACGGAAGGATATTTTGAGATAAAACTCTCTTACTAATCTCTTCATCCATTAGAGCTAGGACCAGGGCACCCGAATTATTAAACTGCATAACAGGGCAAGTGATACATCCTTGTTTCATCCTGTTTCACGAAGATAAGACGTAGGAAAAGCTACCAAAATCCGTACTGATAGAGAACAATCATGGATACTTTGACACAATGTGGATATTCAACTCAAAGCAGTTTTCGTTCAATTTATGATCTCTTTTACAAGCAGATTCAATCGTTTACTGAAATAGGTACATTTTCTTTCACAGCCCTTTAAGTGTATTAAGTTGTTCGAAAACACCCACTTCTTCGGAATGCTTATAACACGTTTGAAAACCATACACGTAATAGGTAACTATCTGGACGAAGAACAAAAGCAGATCAGAGAAATTGGAACATTGGAAGCAGGGTAACCCAAACCTTACCTGCTTGCACTCATCCTACCTCATCGCGTGTTAAATTTCAGGTAAGCAGAATATCCAATAAGAGAATCGTCTATGCCTTATTATCTACCCGAGCTCATCTTTTAGAAAAAATTTACAAGACGATTGTTTAAATATTTAAATATGTTATAAACAATAGTGAATGCTAGTAGATTTGCAAATCCAATAATCGTAAGGAGTGAGGCTAGACCCAAAGGCAAACACAATCTCACAAAAATTGCCCATAGTCCTTAAAGCAGATATTCTTTACAGGTCAGCAATGTCTAATGAAAGACGACAATCATTCAAGCACACTGTGTGAGAAAGGAAAAAATAATGCACAGGTAATCTAAAAAGGCATTTATAACTAAGGCTGTAATAAGGATAGTTTAATTTCTTTTTCCCCAAAAGATGGCGCCTGCGCATAGTTGCAACTTCAAGGCCAACACAATGGTGATATTAAAACTTCAACTTTAAAAGCACTTCCCATATAATTATGTGCAAGTGCGAAAGTTAGATAAACCGTGGGATGATCACACCAGGTATGTGAACACAAGGTATCTGGGGGCGCTTCGTTACAAAAAATGTCATGCGGAAAGTATTTGTGTTCTAGGAGTTGAAGGTAGAAGGAAAAGTAATTGATTTAATTTATGGAATTGTGTGTCTCAGGCGCCGTTACCCTAAAAAAAAGCTGTAACTTATTCCGAATTTGGGTTTGATTGTTTCGATGTTATAGGTAGCGGTTTTTGTTCGAGAATGATTCTTCGGAAGGGGTTTTTGTTATACAGTACGGCATGAGAGTTCTAAACGTTGGGATCCCGTATAGTTGGGAATCTGGGAGTCAAAATTCGAACATGGTATGTGAACTCAAAGATATACATTTTGAAAAATACGTATCTTGTGCAGAATTAGATGCCGATTCTGAATCATGAGGGCGCGATGGTCGCAGGGATTGCAAATAGCCAGAAAAAAATAATTTGTACAAAATTTCGCACTTTCTAAAAGTTAGAAATTTTACCTTTACATCGCATTTACGAAGTTATTTATGAATATTTTTCAAGAATTTGTGCACCATTCGAAAGCTCATTGTATTTGCCGTCTTACAGAACAAAAAGAGAGTCAATGTTGTCTTTAACAACCACTCTATAAGCTGTTAAAGCTGTATATGCGCGAGAAGTGTAATACAAATTTCAGTCGCGAGGTATTTTCGTTATTGTTGGAGATAGAGGTATACATATACGAGACAAAATATGTACAATGAAACAAGGTAGTTTTTTTACGAAAACATTTTTTCAGTCAGACAAACCGTTTAAGAAATATAATATAGCAGTCGGGACATCCTGTATTTAAAATTATTCTACTTTGTTTTATAGAATCTAGGGAATTTTATTTCAAATAGTCACAGACGGAAAATGTTATTTATTGTAAAGTTAGTTTACATTTTTCTTACAGGTTTTTTTCTCGTATTAATTTTGTTTTCTTAAAATGTGTGTTACCATAAATTTTGTAATTTCTTTTTATTAATCAATTATGTGTCAATTTAAATCCCAATTTGGGATCCAGGTAGAATTTAATTTTCTGTGTCAAATTTTGCTAATTTCTTTTAATCCGTGTGTTAATTTGAATTCAAAATTTGAGTAGTGATTTCATTGGAATGTACGGAATTTGATTGAGGCCTTCGGCTATTTCAAATTTATAAAATGTATAAAGTGACTTGAGAATTGAGATCCACACAATACATGAAACAGCGAATAAGTATTGCTACTCAGTGGGGGAACGCCGCCTCCATTATGGGCACTTTACCTCCTTCGGTGCCCATGGAGGAAATGTTTTACATTTTATAAATTTATTATTGTTTGATTTAAGTTTTATTGTTATGTTATCTAAAAAAGTATAAATATACTTCTTTAAACGAAACTAAAGTTGTAATTTGAGCTAACGAATAACGATGTAGGTGACTGTTTGGGTGGTAATTTTGACCGCATAGGTACCATTACCCAAATACTTACAGCAAAATATTTACTCCCAGAAGATGTTCACGAATTTGGTAGTACCTTCGCCAGGAAATTCACCGCATCGTTTTACAATTCCAAAAAGTAACGTGACGATGCCAAGCCAGCTCTCGTAAGGACTGTATTGCATCAGAGTTACTTAACTAACCCATACCAAGGAAGGGTCAAAAATAGGGGCTACCTGTCTATTTTTATAAGCGCATTTTTTAAGGATTACACAAATTTGTAGCTGGTTTGTGTTCAATCTCGGCGGATATTCCAAGGCGAATTATCCGAAGTGAATCTTCCTACAATCCCAAATACATGTTTCTTGACAAGCAGAATGCCCCAAAATTCTTACTCAGAAAATGGCAGTCCATACCTTTTAAGTGCTCAAATAAGAGGCCGTAATTTCTATTCGAGAATATACTTTGCATACCAACGCTTACTGCTTGCCACAAGTAATTCCGATGCAAATGGAATACTAAAGTACATCACTTTTCTCTTATTTCTTTTATATTTACAATTCTTCAGGAAGACACATTCCCTTCATTACGCTAACTTTCCATTCCATTCACAAACCGAGCCCTTCCAATCGATCCGTCGCTCAGCTCTCCGATTTCCGGTTCCAGCATCGCATATATTTATGTCTCCCGAACCGTGGTAATCGGTTCGTAATTATATTGGAAGGAATGCCCCTTTACCGATCAATTATCTAAATGCTTTATGACGTATGCCTCATTTATAGCACGTAAAATGACAAACAAAGCACTACTGCTTCGAGACAGATCTGCGAGATTTCCATTGCATTTCAAGTACGTAGATAACGTGTTTGTTGTAAGCACTCAAACTTGACTAAATTGATCCTAAAAGTGCTTTTATATGAATGCCGTTCACCTAATTTCAATGGAAATTTGTAATTTTACGTGGGATCACATCGTTTGTACAATATTATTCTGGAGGTGTTTTATTCGTTTGGTCACCTACAAGAAATACAATGAAAAGTTTCAACACCACTTTGGAAAACATGTCATTATTTTAAAAATAGGAAATCCATTACATAGGGGATGATTGTAGGCATATTAAACGCTATTTGTTTACTTTGATCATCTACGATATTTTTAGTTCTTTTGTGCCGTTAGGGAATATTTCATTACATAAATTACATATTTGTTCAGTAGGTACATATTTTATAACCGAAATGAGAAAACTTTGATTTGGTAGGTAATATTCGAAACACGTCAAATATTGTTCGTTGCCAGACACACAAAATAACTATATATTAGCAATTGCTCTACGTAAAATTAGGACAAGTATCAAAACTGAATCAACGCCGGGATAACTTACGGCCGGTATTATAAGCCATACTTATCTATCGATATAGTTTCCACCTCCACTTTGCCCAAATCAAGTACAAATATGCCTATAATTTAGGACTTAATTAAAGACTAATTTGTACCCACAAAATTAGAATTTGTACCCGCTTAGTTCTGCCGGAAAAACGATTTTTAAAATGGAGGGTGCTAACTTGAAATCAATTTAGTACCCCCTCTTTTACCCATTGAAATTTTATTAGTTGCATCAAAAACTATGAATTAAAGACTAATTTGTACCCGCTCAATTCTGCTGGAAAACCGATTTTTAAAGTGGGGGGTGCCAACTTGAAATCAAGTTAGCACTTAAGCACCCCCACTTTTCCCGATTGGAATTTTATTAGTTGCATAAAAAACTTGATAAAAATAATTCATATATGATAAAATAAAATAATTATTTTTATCATAATGATAATTTTAAATCATTTTTTTTATCTTGTTGATAATTTTAAATAGCAAAATTTAAATTATCAACAAGATAAATTTAATTCTTCCGTCATTTACGATTATCTTAGATAATTTTAAATGGTGACCTTTGCAAGTCATAGCGAGATGGAAATACGCTGTTTTATAGGGAAAAAGAGAGAAAGAAAGAACCGAACAAAATAATAAGGGTACCCGGTTCTCAATAAGTTTCCATTTCTCAAGGAATAACGGTTTCGGTTCGGTTTTCGGCCCTGAAAAAAATACCGGTTTCGGTCCGATTTTCGGTTCTGTCCGGATCCCTGCTTAAGACACGTTTGTCATTTTTTGCATTCGATTGCAATGAAAATATTCAATCAGTTGTATCATTTTTAAACATAACCCCTAATGTTTTCAATTCATCACCGAAAATTGTGCAAACAGTAGTTTGTAACAATAAATCCATCCGGAAAACAAACTTCAATGCAGATTACTTGCTCAATTACACTCGAAATTCTGACAAACGACCAGAAAAAGAAACCAGATATGCTTTCCTAAAACTTTTTCCTGACAAGAGTCTAATTTAACAACAGTTCTTGATACTTTGTTTTCCAGCTTTACAACCTTCTCCCGCTCATGCTAAAACAATCGATTAATTTAAATTATACGGTCATTTAGAATATTTTTCCGCTACAAACCAGTCAAGTGCACAATTTATACTTTGTAAATATCGTTCTAGTGACCTTTCGTTATTTACTAATAGAATGATGCGATGTAATTTACTCCGTTAACATGCGAATTGTATTCCCAATTTAAACTGGTTCATCCACTAAACAAATAACGATCAATTTGGTTGTATTATGATGACGTCCGTAAACTGATTTGAATTTAGCTCAGTTATTAATTCCGAACGTGTTGTTTTGATATGATCTATTGTTCTAATACAGGCGGACAGCCGAAGTTAATTCTGTACCTTACGAAAATAAATTTAATTAGACATCAGTCAATATACAGTACATGAATGATGAACTACAAATAGTTTCACGTTTTCAATTTAAAATACCTAAAACAACGGGATATTTTTCGCAAGTGATTTCCATTTATTCCCAAGGGAGAAGATTATGTTAGTTTTATGAGGTATAAGATGGCGTACTTCATTTACCATGGACAAACTTACATTTTACAAAACCGCTTTTAGGAATTTTATTTGTGGGATTATTAAGGTGTAACTAACTTTGTTAGTGGGTGCTTTCCCTCCCTTCGTTGCCATTACCCTGGTATGGAGTACTAGGGACAAAATCTGTCCCTGTTTCAATCGCCTCATGTCTTTGGCTACCATTGACTAATTGAAATGATATTTTGACTTTAATACATAATAGTTTGCAAGTAGCCTCCCCCAAAACCAGTATTCATTTCTATGGCCCATTGGTCCTGAGTACTGCCTCTTCTCCGTGCCTTCGTAGTAGACCGAAGGTTAAGGGCTCAGTGTAAAAAAAGGAGTTTTGTAAGTTTAGGGCGTGGTTCAGGAAATTTTGTACAAGTCACATTTTAGGTTTGATCCGTACCAAGAGAAAGAAACCGACCTAATATCAACAAGGTCTAATAATTGGTTATGTGTACTGTGTAGGTCCAGGCGACGCAGGCACTTTTTGATTCCCAATCAAAGCACAATGTAGAATAATAAGTGAATTTACATTAATCTGGATAAAGTCACAAAAGTTTCTATTTCAACAGTATTGTCCTAATAAAGGAATGCGTTGGAAAAATTACACCCTTAAAGAATAGAAACGAGGATGCGCCCTTATTTGGCAGAAAGAGAACGAATACGTGTACAATCGCTATATATATGAAGGGATTTTGCGAAACTGTGAAATATTCCTCGAGAAAAGTTGCTCGCGCTAAACGTCTTAATGAAACTTTACTATTACCAAACTCTAAGAAGTTATGTCTTAACTACTGTCTCTAGTTTCTGAGGTTTTCCTTGATAAATGAGCAACAGGATAAATACGACAACGACATGGGGAAACTCGCTTTAATATTGTACGTAATTAAATTTATGTAGGTATGTATCCCGCGACAACCACTCACTTGATTGCAACATGCTACCATACATGTTTTCTTTAACGAGAGAAACATTATGCATTAAATTAAAGAGCAAGGATGTTGTAATAAGGGATAGCACTGAACGTTTCTTGAGATCAATTACCATACGGTAATTTATGATGAAGTTGTTACATCAAAGATACAAGAATCGCAACGTCCTCAACACACGAATTTGTGCTCATTTTGACCATCGACAATTATGAATTGGAACAATAATTTGGCCCATTTGAACATCCGGAATAATTGGAAGAAACGGATTCATCAATCATAAAAATCATGTCAAGAATAATAAAATATATAAAATAACTCAACGCCTTTACATTGTTGTACCCCCATCTTCAAAAAAAACACCCTGTATAAGCGTTGTTGTATATCAAGATGGTGGCCTCTTAAAAAATTCAAGATGGCCGCCATTTTCCAAGATGACGGCACAATAATGCAAATATTGATTATTTATTTATTTATTATCACTCTCTTGTTCTGGGCCCCCAACACAGAGTGACCTGCACTTTTGCCCTTGCCGAAGGTCTTAAGTTGTTCGGTACTACTCCGCGCTCCGCCTATGTAGCCTAACGCTCTACCACTGAACCACATAGTCGGTAGGTGATAATTAAAAACGGGGGTCAATTTGAAATTTTTAAATGACCAGCGTTTTCATATCAAATAATATCCTTATAGAAGCGTTCATGCCAAATTGTAGTATCATCATTTGAAAGATACTTACCTACCGCTAATAATAGTTAATGCCATCTTGAAAAACCGGCGGCCGTTTTGAATTTTTTTAATGGGCAGCGTTTTCATATAAAATAATACCATTATAGAAGTGTTCATGCCAAATTTCATGGTAATAACACCATTTGAAAGGTATTGTACTAACCATTAATGGTAATTAATACGTGCCGCCATCTTGGCAAAACCCCATATTAAATTTTTTAAGTTGCCAGCGTTTTTATATAAAACGGTATCCTTATAGGAGCATACATATACCAAATTTGATGCTTGAATCATTATCTGATAGATACCTACTCCATTAAGCGTGTTTTTTTAGTTTTGTAAGTTGAATACGTCATGAGATTGTTTTAAACTTGTGTATAACAGCTTAAGGGGGGATCTATACGCTAAGTTTCTTGATAAGTAAGGTACAGTACAGCTGAACATATCCGGTCAAATAAGGAAAGCTACGTAGCTTGAAAAAGCACTGTCACTGATGTATAAGGAAGAAATGAGTACTCTTAAGATCGCGTTTTTAAATGCGTCTGGCGCCTTTGTAGAGCTCAGTATAAGTAGTTCAGAGCGCGAAAATTTAATAACACGCGTGTGAACCTTGGGAGAGCTAAGGTCAAAGAAACTGTACCTACCTATTTAAAATTAGCGAAAAAAGAAATCCATCCGCCAGCCATTCCAAGTTCGAGGGAAACATGTAATCGAATTTGAAAAACCGCACGGATTAGTAGTACGGAAGTGCTGTACATGGCGCATTTTCTCTTTAAAGTAATTGTATGATATAAAAACTTTACATATATTTATCTAAAAATAAATTAATAAACACGATTTTATGGGGATATAGCTCAGAAGCGACTATCGTGTAAAATACTGTAATTTGTCTTGATTTGTGTAAAAATAAAGATCGGCCCTCTTTCAGAAAGTGCGTAATAGTTACTCACATATGAGTACGGTAGATCACGTGTATACTGCCGAAGCGTAGCTGAGTCAGGAATTTCGAAATGAGTAACGTAAACTGTACGCGACACCTACATAAATTCAAACATAACTTAGGGGTACCTAAGTACGTAAAATATACAGAATTAGTTTCCCTTGCTAATTATATTGTGTGTTGTGAGTGATAATGTAGACTTTTGTTTCAATAAATCAATATGAATTAAAAATACCACAAATGGTGCATTGATTTTGTATCGAAAAACAATTCGCTTAATTGACACCTACTTTTATGAATGAAAAACAACAAGAAAAAAGGTTCCATTTATCACCCACACGCGAGCTACTCGAGTTTGTAAACAAAATTAGCTCGAGACGCTTATTACATGAAGGCATCACTTCAAAACAAACAATTACTTGGATAAAACATCAATTTTAATAATTTGGCAAACCTTTCGTTAACAAACGAGCCTAACAAAATTAGTTTGCTGCTTTCTAGAAATTGACATTAATTTTCTGCTCTAATACACCAACACGGGCGTACAATACGGGGGAAATGTAACCCTAAACTTTCCCTTTTGCTCTATTTTTGTCAGCTACACTGAACCCATTTGTCCTGCGGTAACATTTCTTATATTTCCCCGCAATTTGGCTTACTATATTTTCATTGGCTTTATTTAGCGTCCGAAAGCTTCACGACACGATAATAAATAAGTTGAACGAGCATCAAAAGAAAAGAGCATTGAGCTTGGTGAGTAACGTTGAGATGCATTGTTGTCGCTTAGAACATTGTTCATGGAAAGATAAGTACACTGACTGGTTGTTGACATGAACATTGGTCGTATAAAAGCAAGGAAAAATTCATCCAGTCCACGATCTCTGAACGTATCAAATTACCTATGTGCGTGACGGTCCGCAAAGGGTCACTGAAACATGAGGTACTTTAACTCTTGCTAATGGAGTGTTTGTTTCGTATTTTTGTGGCGTAAAGAAAGTCAAAAAGAGATTGTGGCACGCAGTGTAACGGGGTGCATGTGTTTCATCTGTTTTAAAATTTTGTTGATCCCCATTTCTACTGCAGAAGTGTACTGCATTTGCTCAAGAGTCTGTTAATCAAAGGCATCCCCCGGCTTCTTGCGCTGCCAGAAATATTTCAATGGGTGGGCTAACCTGGAACCAATATGTTTTAGGTTGGGCCATAATTCACCACAATGAACATTACTGGTCAATTGAAAATCCGCATCGATTTCAACAACGGCGACCTCAAATACGTTTTGGCCTTAATGTGTGGGTCGGTTTATTGAGTGATAACATCTACGAATTAATGATGATCGGTACCTCTATTTGGTGACCGACTCAGCTTCGCATATAATGGTAGCATTATGTTGAAAACTACCAGGCGAATGCTGGCTTCCCTCTCAGCATCTTAACTCCGTTCCTTCCGTTTCCATCCTTAACTTTATCCATCTTAACATTCCCGTTCTCTGACTGAAGAGGGCCAGGAAACCCTGAGCAGCCCGCCTCCGGTATGCCTAATTTTTCTGATTACTTTCAATACACTTTAATGCAACTTCTTCAAGAGAACCGATGGTTATTTTGAATACAAATCAAAAAGAATTCCAATACTTTAATTATAGCATTTTCTGGAATCGATGGTTTCCCTATAGTACAAATCAGTACTGCACTCGTCGCAGGGATGGTACCATAAAGCTGGACAATATAGAATAAATGTTGGATCTCCGGAAGGAATACTGCTGAAGTTTTCTTGGATCTTTTTTTACGATTATCATTTCTTGTGCAATTGATCGGGCAATGAATCGTCTACATTTAGCGCCATCCAAGGGCTTAACGCAAATTTAAAATTACGTGATTATCTCGCTAACGCTTTTCCGCTTCGTGCCCGGAAAACAGATCCTCTCTACTTCTCCACATTTCCAATTTTACGACATCCGCCTACAAAATGGCTCTAGTATGCACAAATGATATCTATCAAGACATTAAGATTGTGTTATCGCCCGTCAGACTGGCACTCATAACTTTCCTCAAGCGATTAACGCGTCCGGTAGGCAATGACAGAGTGTCCAACGAGGTTAGTCGTTTTCAAACAAAGTTTATGTTTGTCCAACAAAAAAATTTTTACATATGCCGCTGCATAGAGAACGTGAACCAAAGTATGTTTAGAGTAAGAGAGATAACAGTGTGCATTTTCGAAATAAAAAGCTAGTCAGACCGAATTGTAAAGGGGGGTTTTCGGCAGACGAGGTTAGACTTTCAAAGAGTTAGCACGGATTATTGGCGTATGAGAATTTTATTTTCATATAATTGCGATAATTCTACGCTGATTTTCGCGAGCGAGCACGTACCAATTTAGATCCGGTAATTATTATTATTCTTCGGTTTATTTCACGTAAATACAATAGGGAACGACTACGTACCGGTACCGGTGTGTGAAAAAAATGATTTTCGGTCGACATTTTTAGCTAAGTTGCGAGAAATATCTTCGCCTAGATCGAAAGCTTAGC
>NW_022170596.1:22634574-22720941 GCF_008802855.1 Photinus pyralis | reverse complement strand
ATCCCAAAGCGGGCAAAACAACTCTTCATTTTTTTTATTAGTTCTGTCACAGACATAGTTGTGACATTGATAATATCCAAATACCTTGAATAGTAGTCCACCACAGCCAGATAAGTACATTTTTGGAATTCGAAATAATCTACAGCTATTTTTTGCCATGGGTACAAAGGAGTAGGAGAAGGGATCATCTTCTCGGTATATTGGCGTCTATGCTTGGCGCAAATGTTACAATTTTCTACCACATTACTTAATTCTTCAGTGATACCTGGCCAAAAAACAGATTGTTTAGCCCTCAGGAGTGTACGGTTTATCCCGAAATGACCGTCATGCAGTTTTTCCTTTATTTCTTCACGTAGCTCTGCTGGTATAATCATTCTTTCATTGTAGCAGACTAGACCATCAATAATTGTGATACCATTACGAAATGCGAACCATCGCTTCATCAACTCCTGTACATTCTTTTTGTGATCTGGCCAACCGTTCTCAACATACTCGACTAACAGTTGACATTCACGATTCTGACTTTGGGCGTTTTTAATTTCCTCGAGTCTGGATGGAGTTGTTGGGAATCCCGAAGAAATGAGCTTCGACTTTTGCAGTGAAATCATCCTCCGAATCAGGAAGAGGTGCTCGGCTCAAAGTATCTGCTGTAAACATTTCTTTTCCTGGAATGTGCTCAATGGTGTAATCGAATTTCATTAGCCTCATCTTAAATCGTTGAATTCGTATAGGTATGCTATCCAGGTCTTTACTGCCTAATAATGGAACAAGGGGTTTATGGTCGGTTAGAATTGTGAACTTCTTCCCCATTAGAAATTTAGAGAATTTTTCCGCTGCCCAAGCGATTGCAAGAGCTTCTTTTTCTATTTGGGCATACCTTTTTTCAGCCGATTGAAGTGATCTAGATGCGCACATTACAATTCGCAGTTTATCATGTTCATTCTGTAGTAAAATTGCGCCAAGTCCGTAAGCTGATGCATCAGCCATAACAGTTGCTTTTGCTGTTACATCATACCGTGTCAAACAAATTGATTTCTTAACTAATTCAATTATTTCTGAAAGAATTTTCTGATGATCTTGGGTCCAACAAAACTTTCTATTTTTCTTCGTAAGTTCACGAAAAGCCTCCGTTTTCCCTGCAAGGTTTGGAACGAACTTGTTAAGTTGATTTAGCATGCCATTCAAACGACGAATTCCTGATATGTCTTTTGGAGTAGGTAAATCCTCTAAGGCTCGCACACGATCAGGATCAACCCTTATTCCTTGAGAATCAATTATATTACCCAGAAATTTCACTGATGTTTGTGAAAAAGAGCATTTTTCTTTGTTTAAAACTACATTAGCATCTTTCAGTCTATTCAAAACTTGAGTTAATCGATAATCATGTTCTTCTGGCGTCTTCCCATGAATAAGTAAGTCATCCATATGACATAAGACTCCCTCTAGTCCCTCCAATAGTTTAGATATTTGAGCAGAAAAAAATTCTGGGGCTGATGTGATTCCAAAAGGTAGACGTTTAAAGAAAAATCTTCCAAATGGTGTAATAAATGTTGTTAATTTAGCAGTATCAGGTGACATTTTTATCTGCCAAAACCCAGATTGCGCATCCAATTTTGAAAATATTCTAGAGCTTCCAATCTGGCCCAAGGTTTCTTCAACATCTGGTAATATGATTTTTGGGCGTTTCACATTCTTATTCAAATCTGTATAGTCTACACATAATCGTAAACTACCGTTTTGCTTAATGACTGGGACAATAGGTGCACACCAATCAGTAGGCTCTTCGATTGTTTCTATTACTCCTATCTTTAACATTCTTTGCAACTCTGCTGCTACTTTAGGACGGAGAGGAATTGAAATATTCCGAGGGGCTCTAACTGAATATGGTTTAGCATCATCAATTAGTTCAATTTTGTATTCTCCTGGAATGTTACCTAATCCCATAAAAAGCTGGGGATACTCTTGTACAACTTTATCTAAGGCGATTGATTGAATATTGCCTGATTCATACGATTTTCGAACTGTGATTAGGTTAAGAGATTTTATGGCTGTAATTCCGAGCAAAGGTTCACTTAAACCAGGAATTACATATATTTTTTCTTTCACTTTCTGACCATTAAATTCTAAATCTGCCGTAAACATGCCATATCGCCCCGATGCCATCCGGTATCTTTCGAATCTTTTAAACCATTTTTCCCATTTTTCTGGGCACTGGAAGTCAAATTGAGCCGGTGGTTGAAACGTGATGTGTCGACGGCCGACCGATGAATTATCTTGTAATTCACCAAATGATTCATCAATATTCTTCTTATTTTTCTTACGACTCATGCTGCCACCATGTAGAATAATGAACGTAGATATTAAATAAAAGCGTATTAAGAGTAAAATATGTAATGTGTGAAATACATACGTTAATCAAAATTATCTGTCAATCTACATAAACATTTAATTCTAGTAGTCGCTTACGTCACAGACATGTCAAGATTGGTAGGTAGGTAACTGTTGATTAGATCAAATAGGCCGTCTGTAGGAAGGGATCATTTCTGGTTTTTCCATTTTTTAGCCAATAGGGAGGTTCGATATTTTTTGTATTTCTTATATTTTAACTAAAATTGAGAGATTTTGTTATTAAAAAACGATAAAAAAAAATTTGAGGGCGAAATATTGATATTTACGAGGATATTTACGTCCGCTGTGAGCGAGACTAGGCTCGTGACGTCAGTAGCCAACACATTTGCCGCCGCGCTAGCAGATTATACGAATTCACGTAAACTGGGATCGATTTGTTTATTTTATTTATTGTCTGCACAATGGTGCAAGGATGCAAGCGAGGATGCAAGGTTATCAAAAAGTTGATTCGCGAAATTTTTTTTACGTAAATTCGTATAGTCTGCCAGCGCGACGGCAAATGTGTTGGTTACTGACGTCACGCGGTATAGGCTCGCGCACGGGTACGTTTTATTGCTTCGCGCCGACCCTTGATTTTAAAATACTTACAGTGGACGTAAATATCAATATTTTGCGTCCAATTTTTTTTAGTCGTTTTAAAAGAACAAAATCTCTCGATTTCAGATGAAATCTCGGTTAAAATAAAAAAATGTCGAACCTGTCTATGAGGTAAATCCTTTGTCAAAGATTACGCGGTTACTGATTGGAGTCCCAAGAACATTTATGACGCAATTAAATCCTGTAGTCTGCAGGAATTTACATTTTTTTCAGTACATGGATTTGGTTTATAGGTAATTATTTAAAAAAGTACTTGTACGATTTTTGACTGTTAGCAGGTGTCTCGGCAGGTATGTATACTTAGGCAACTAAACTATCACGCTACCCGTCCCACCAACTCATTTCAACCAGACTTCTAAAGGCAATTAACGGTAGATATACAGTGTAGGTTAAATGGAGGCAAAGTGTCCCTTTTTGTGATAAAAAAACGCATTTGAAATTTTTTAAAAACCTTTGGATATAACCTTTGAATAAGTATAAAATAAATTTTATATTCAAAGATACAGGGTTATCATAAAATAAGGGATATATTTTAAATTATTAGAACTTTTTAACAAACTAGTTAATAACAAAAAATAAGCGAAATCTAGTGGCTTAAGGAATGGGATTTTATTGCCGGTATGGGAAACAAAATTGTTGTTATTTTAATTGTTGACATGAGTGTCAAAACGAAATCAGGAGTTTTAGTTTGAAATTAAAACTCTGGTAAATGTAGAGTTCAAATGAAAGCGTACCGCAATTTGATACAAAAATTTGAAAGACCAGGGTCTGTAATTGACCTACCAAGATCAGGAAGACCAAGAATTAGTGATGTCCAAGTTGCAGAGGTCTTTCATAAAAATGTTACGGAATGCTGTGTACAATTTCGGGGAAAGGTTGGTAATCTTACAACAGCAAAATGGAGGTCATATTGAGCAATTGCCGTAACTGGTTTTGGGCATACTAAATCCCATTTCTTAAGCAATTAGATTTCATTTATTTCTTGTTATTAACTTAATTTGTTAAAAAATTATAATAATTTAAAATATATCCCTTATTTTATGATAACCCTATATAACTGAAAACGTCAAATTTCGATTTCATTTTCCCTAGCTTAAACGGTCGAAAACGGACGTTTTGGATCTGTTATCAGACCGCCATATTGGATTTTTAAGGAATGTGAAGAGGACAAAAAAAGAAGGGTGAGATCCTTACGGAGATCGCAATGGTGAAACATGACGGTGAACCACTCTGTAGAACAAAACATATAACCTCCGCTGATAATATCTACATTTCTAGAAGGAACAATTTATGTAGAAATTGTGTCAAAAATCAAAATACAAACAAACAAAATGACATTAAAGCATGGTCAAAATATTAAGGAAGCTCATAGAATCCATCCCCTCGAGTAGATTTTGAGACAATGCGCCCTATTTTTTATAATTAAAAATTTGTCTGTAAATAACTTTTTGGCACACATGTTGTTTTATGAATTGTTGTTAGTTGGCCATAACCCGTCATTTCTTTGGTGCTCGTGTTATTTTCGCCGCCATGACACCCTCGCACAAAAATTTGGCAAAAACTGTTAAATTTACGTATACATTATATGTATCTGAAGTGTATATAGAATTTTATATGGAATCTAAAAATGAAATAACATATAGGGCGTTCCATTGGTATAACCAGAACTCCCCACAAACTTCTAAATACAGGTTGATTCAAAAAGAATATCACAACTTTAAAAATCGATGGGAATTTTTGAAGTTCCTTAGTTTTTTATTTGTCCGCTGTCGTCAAAGTGATTGGTGTTGACATGCCAAAATGGCGACCGCTACACATAAAGCATTTTGCATCAGAAATCAATTGACGACAGTTGTTTAGCGTGCAACCTACTGATAGGTGGTATATTAAACGTTGGTATAAACAGTTCATTGAGAAGGGGTGTTGTACAGAGTTCAGGACACTCGCCCACGTATATACTTATCGTTTTGATATCGGTCAAGTGTCTGGAGGAGGCCGTATTGAACATCTGTAAACTTATTTCCTAGTGGAAAAAAAACCTGTTCATTTTGATTTATAACCCATGGTTCTATTTTGATTCTTTAATTCATTACAGATTTTCAAAGTTGCGGTATTCTTTTTGAATCGCCCTATATTTTAGATGAATATCTCGTATCGACCTTAGGATACTGCCAAATTTTCAAAATATTTGAAGGTCTCCTTGTCGAGATATAGATGGTCGACATTCGTCGTAGGGCACCTTATGTAAGATAACCATCTTCAGCATTGTACAACAACATTGAAGTCACTTGGAAAACTATCCCAGGAACGCATTTTAAAAGGAGCACTAATTATTAAGTTTTTTCAGTAGCATTTTCACTGAAGTATTCTTCTGTAAAATGTAGGAGTTGGAGAGAGGTGCGATTTTGCTTTAATCTAGCGCTGTCTAATATGCACATGCACACACATGTTTCCTTTTTAACTTTTTAAACCAATTGTATAAGCTTCATCTTTCATTTAAATAAAACATGCAGTGACTTTTGCCAATGATTCTGATCTTGAAATTCCAGTCATTCGAGAGATGTTTTCTGGACGCATTTTAGATTATGTCGGGAATAACACTGCATGCTTTATTTTTGATATGTCTTTATAGAATTCAACTCGGTGTTGGTGCCATTATGTAAAATTATTACAAATATCCTGCTTTGCTGATGATAGTGTTTTTGCTTGTAATTTCAGTCAGCTAAATGTTAAACCTAATCGGAAGTAGTGCATGAAGATCAAAGCGATTAAAGCGCGTTTCCAATTTTTTGAATGAATTTTAGACTTTGATCCAAAATTCTTTTGGAACTGGTCGGATTTCCAATCGTACCTCGACTGCATGCTGGTATTTACTATCCTAACGTCACTTCTAATGTATCTGCTTATCGATCAATCGTATTTCGTCGAACTCGTCGGATTTTTGGCTGTGTTCACCGAGGCCATGCTCGGTACTCCACAACTTGTAAAAAATTTCCAGCACAAATCGACGGAAGGCATGAGGTTGGTTCTCAATTGCTCGAATAACATGTACAAAAGTTGTTTTAGCATCAGTATGGTGATAATGTGGACGTGCGGCGACATATTTAAAACTTTGTATTTTTTATTTCGCGAGGCGCCGTTGCAGTTTTGGGTTTGCGGATCGATACAGGTTGCGGTCGACGTTTTAATTTTGATACAGGTTTACGTGTACAAACAACATGATGAACCTCAAAGGATGCGACCTCACCGGGGGGATTGAGTAGCCATGGTGTGGACTCACGATGATACACAAAATAACTTAAGTATGATACAGGCAAACCAAGTAGATAAATATTGCAGATACCCCCATAAAATGCATCATTTCAATCCGACGACTTCCAAAACTACTTGTGATGTTAGTAAAAGTTACGTAATCAATACGATCTCGAGTACAGGACCAACTGGTGAAGTTAATAGCGTTCATTGGAGGAGTGCGGAAGCTAGTAACAATCTTTTACACAATCAAGAAACTAAAAAGACAAATGTTCATTTAATACAAGCGGAGATTCACAACGAAAAATCTAATTCCGCCGTTCCCTTTTTTAACTGTCAGTATAAAATACAATGTAGTGATCCAGTTGTTGAAGATAAAAATGTGATTATAGCCAATGAGGTATTAAAGAAAAATGTTAATTTTAGTAACTTTGAGAAAGGTTGTAAGTATAATTTTAATTATAACAGACACGGAAAAAATAAAGTTAATATGCTTGTACATAGGCACACGTTATGACGTAAACTGTGACTGTTAACAAAAGTTTTTATTGATAAACATTTAGAAATAATTGCAAAATAGTTATTTGTTAAATATTTTCTTATATCCTAACACTGTCGGTTAATTTTAAGTCTTTTTTTAATATTTTTATAATCATATTGACGATGATTGTTTTCCAACACCCTCTATTTTCACTGCAAAACAAACTTCAATTTTTGCAATTCCAAGGGTACAATTAGTACAAATAACACGTTTAGTTAATTGTCAATTAAATCACTGTTTGCTGTTGTAGAACAGGGTTTGGGAACAGTTGAAATATATCAGCTTGAAAGTTTTAATGTCGATTTACAATAGGCGCTTTTTAGTTAGATATTGTGTAAATTGGAATCTGCTAATATGCTTTCTTTTGAAGGTGTTCCACCTTTACTCTGAACATACCACGTAACTAACTCACTTTGCAATACCCGACTATTGATAAGAAAATGTGATTTTTGTATAATTTTAGACCGAAAAACATGTTTATCTTTTGGTACCTGCTGTTTAGAATAAGTTATTGAATGGCATTTTTTTTATTACAACGCGACTGAAGGTTTTCTTCTCGTTAAGAATATTTTGTATTTATTCCGATAATATTTTTGTAGTCGAAGTATAACTGAAAGCTGTAATATTTATGAATAGTCTGATTTTTCTCTGTAGTATAAGTGGGTACCGTTCGCTATTTATTGAACTATTTGATAGTTAATCTTGTTACTCCTACTGTTTATTTATATCGTTGACTTAGTCAATTCCTTGTAAAAAATATTTTTTATAAAAAATAAAACAATTGATGCCTTAAAATTAAATTGTTGTGTCTTAGGTAAACAAAATGGCTAAAAGATGGTGAAGATGATAAAAGCAGATAGTTAATGTGATAGAATGATAGAGACTCAATTAGATTACAACAATAATACACGACGAACTTAATCTGGAAAGTCGTTACTCGTTTTGAACCTAATCAGGCAGTGTCTACAAGATGCTAGTTTTAAATTTTAAGTCTGACGTCAAGTTCTTTTCAGTTGTTCATGTGTAATAGTTTCAACTATTAACCTATTCTCTTAAATGAATCCATGCTTCGTCTTCAAAACTACATTAAAACATTCCGATATCTTCGTGTAAAATTTTGTGCCACATATTACCTATGTGCGAAGTCTGAAATAATAACAAATAGAGATGTTATCGTGGGCATTGTTATAGCCATCACCTTGTATAGATAATTTTCGAATTAATTTCTTTGAGCTATGTTCTCTTACATCAATATCCATAGCATTTAAACTCCTCGTAGCCCCCTCCCACAAGACATCATCAAGTCCACGTTTGACACGCAATGAATAATGCGATTTATTAATTAATGTACCTACATATTTATGTATTTTCCCCATTGCCAAAAGCGTAGAAGGAACATAGAAAGCCATGATGATCTTAGAATCCCCCCGATCGGGCACTGTAATTTCGACTTATCCTGTACTTACAGTTGGCAACTCTGCAACTGCAGTCATCTAGCCGCCATTTCGTAATCTCGAACGTTTTGGGCACTTTCAAATCTCAATGGTAATCGGTTCGAATTGGGTGGTACTGTATACAAATGTCGGTGTTTTATGCGTTGGGACGTAAGACAAGAAAAATGAAATATTATATTATAGCCAATAAGCACACGAAAAGGCCAGGGAAAAATCATCATTGGACAAAAAACCCAAATACAAGAAATAAATCAATTAAGACAACAAAATGCAAGAGAAATACACAAATCAGACATTGTACAATAAAAATCAGGTATCCCGTATGCAGTCAAATGCGCTAAAACAAATTAATAAAAACGAGATACAAAGTCACATGGGAAATACTATGCGATCAAAAATGAGTTGCTGTCGAGTCACTTTTTGGAATTTTTGTTTACGTTGGAATACGTACTTAACTTGAACGTCCAAGGCGACTCGACAGCAAACTCATTTTTGATAACGCCCGTTACAAGGGAAAGCAAGCATTTTAGTATAAAAATACATCTACGGTTCAATTTAGACAAACTGGTAAAATGATAAATTGCATCATTGAATAACGAAGTCAGATTTTTCACTCGCATCAATGATTGCATGTACCATATAAAAACACATCAAAATGGCATGGCTCTAATCCAGCATAGGCTACCATTAATTTAACACGAAAAGTGGAGGTGAGGAGGCAAGCGGCCGTTATGATAAAATCGATTATCACACAACCAGACCCCACATATAGGTACTAAAGAGAAGAAATGTTAATTAGAGGGAGTTGGGACACGTGTTACAAGCATGACCTGAATAAAAAAATATGACATTAGATACAGTAAGAAAGAGGGAGAGGTATAGAGAACTTGAAGCGTCGGTCTCAGAAAATCGGGTACCTGTAAGTCTTCAGCGATTATTATTTGATTGAAATTGACATACAGTAGCTTACACCCATGATTATATTCACAATTTCCAATTTAATGATTTTGATTTTGTTTTTCCATGTTAGGTAGGTATATAATTAACCATGAGCATGAGCCGCTCATTATCGGCGCACGGACTCTTAATTGGGATGCGATAGACAAATCCATTTTAATTCGGCTCTGTTTTAATTAGGAATCCCCGAGGAAATCTCTTTTTAGGTTCCATATTTCTCCTATTCATCCTTGTGTTTGTTTACATTAAACTTTGTAAATATTTATAGCGTTATTGAGATTTTTGAGCTTTTCTTATTGCGTGTATTTAATAATAATAATAAATGCCGTTTATTAGACTTCTAAAATAAACATATAAAGCAATGCACAAAGGAAAAAACTATACTGTAGCTAGAAGTCTAAAAGAGCGAAGTTTATAGATGTTCCTCATGAAACATGTGATACATTTGCTCTATCACTTTTAACCCTTTTTTGGTAAGATTTCTGTACGTGCTGCTGGTAGTTTGGTTTGATATTTACAGGACACTTGGTTTACAAACGCGCTTTGTGTAGAATCATCACCAATTGTTTGCAACTATACTAAGTTAGGTAATCAGAATTGGAGAGGCGTATAAGAAATGCAAGTGTATGTGTAAGATGCAATGCTGGAACAGGTAGAAAGGTGTAAATATCTAGAAACGACTGTAACATCATTGGACAAGCTGAAAAAAAATAAACACGCGCATTGGACTGGTACAAGAAGCATTTGTCACGAAAAGTTGAATGCTGCGCAGATGTATGTTACGCTGTGCGGATGTGAAACGTGGACAATTTTTAAAAAAATATAAGAAAAGGACTGAAGCTATGGAACGTGGATGTGGAGAAGAATGCTTGGAATTAAGTGTAGGTCTGACAGGATTCGAACTGGTAAGTACCTACTAGAAAGAATACGAAAAGAAAGATATTTGTATAAAAAAATTTTGACAAGGAAAAGAATGTGGCTTGGTCATGTGTTTGCTGAAGGATGTGATCAAAGCAACTGTACCTACACTTTAATCTCATTGATCCTTGATTCGTTTGAGGCTCTTTGCCCATTTGGATCCTTTATAATGCCTGTGATTCCTTTGACGATTCGTATGATCCCTTTGGGATAATGTTCGTTTAACCATTTTGATCACTTTGATTCCTTTGATTATGGACTGTTGTTAGGTAAAATGAAACTATCATTTTGATCGCTTGATCCATCTGATTCCTTTGTTCTCTTTGATCTTTTAGATTCTTTTATTTCTTCTGAACTCTTTGAACCTTTGACCCCTTTGCCCGTTGATCACTGTGATGTCTTTGACTTTGACCACTTTGATTCTTATGATCCTTTAGATCCCTCTTTTGACTCTTTTGACCCATTTGATCCTTTGAGACCGCTTTTGCCGTTTTGATCCTTTCCCTTGCCCCTTATGATCACTTTTAGCCATTTAATCTTTTTGAACCATTTAATTCCTTTAATCTCTTTCATCCCTTTGATTTCTTTGACCTATTTTTTTCACTTTTATCACTTTATCTACAAATTAATAAACAAAATGAACAGCATTATTTAAACAAAACTAACCACATATAATTCCGATACAAAATAAAATTGACTTTGAATTGAAATAATTACGATCGGATTTGCGTTTAACCAAAAAAAATACGACCACATTTTACACTTTAAAATAATTGAAATACACATACAGAGTGACCCCTCATGACTGCAGATGCCGCAGCCAAATAAAACGTCCGCCTGACGTAGTTTACAGAACAATATCTACAGATTCTCACATTATCGTATGCTTTTTAGTGCACTTTCACTTTAAAAAAATAAAAAGTGCACTTTTTCGCTCTTGATAGACATCTGTCTGTCTGTCTGTCTGAGTCACATTTTTCATGTTTGTATTCTTGTTAAGGCATGAAATGTCCATAAGGGACATCGAAAAAACTAATTTGAAAGTGCACTCTTCGCCTTTGCTGACAAGCGACTTAACGAATTTTTTTTCTTATTGAAATGAAATTCCAGGGTTTTTATTCGTATAGGTGTCTTTCATGTATTCAAATTTTACATTTTTGTTTTTGATTTTATGATTATGTAAATGTTGTTTATTTGATATAAGTACCTATTTCAATATTTATTGTTGCTATTATTGTGATAATATTGATGTTTATGTATTTATTTCTGAGAGATGCATTTTTGAAATTTTTTTTGGACCGTCTAATTGCTCGGATCCTGTAATGGCAAACGGAGATACCTACTGAAACAAAAATAAAAAGTGACTCATTGCTACAGTTACGTTGATAGGAAAGAATTCAGTAGCTGTAGGTGGCGTTTTAATATCAAACAATTCGCCACACGACACTTTTTAAGTCACCCTAACATTGAACCACAGAAAAGTAGGTACGTAGGTAAAAAGTGTATGGCGTGGACACTTTCTTGGTACCTAGACATCGGGATACTTTGGCTCAGGCATATCTTGGAGCCGGAACGTCTTCGTAATTACCACAATGGCTTCTGATAAATATTTCTATTTTTCATTTTTCAAATATCGATTAAGGTCCTCAATGTGTATAGGTACGTTTCCGGTGACAAACTGTCTGCGCCAAAAACGGTCCCGTCAAACTACCCGGAACCGGTCTGCGTAGATACATCACAGCTTGCATCACAGGTAACGCTGTAATCAATGACGATTTCTTGTCCTTCTGTGAACGTCATTTTGTTTATTTTAAAGTTTAATTTAAAAATTTAAAAAAACGTATACCTACAATTAAATTGCGGGTAGGTAACTAATGGGAGATTCGAAGATAAATCATGTGCTTTACTGCAAGTCAGGGATGACACAAAAGTTGCCTCAAAAAGCATGTTATTGGACCTAACCTCATTTTTTTAAATGGAAAAGGCATATTTTAATCTAAAAGATTCTTTTTTCAAAAATACGATACTGAAAAAATGCAATATATTGATGCAAAAAGATTTAAATTTTTTTTTGAAAATCTAAAAATTTGGGACGTTTTTTGAATTTTGTTAAATCCCTTGCTGATTCACTTGAATCTTTTTTTAGAATTATCCATGGTGTGATATATTTTTTTAAGAGAGAATTTAATAGTTTAACTTTTTAAACTAAAATATATAGGGTGATTCATTTAAACAAATGACCCCTTATGCTTATTTAGAAAACGGGGGATTGTTTAACAATCATTACAAAGAAACTTTTGTAATAAACATTTTTCTGGATCTCTTTTAGCTAAGAAAATATAGCGGCATTCTGAAATTGACAATTTTATTATTTACCCTCGTATCGCAAGTGAATATTTTTTAATTTTTTTCTTATCAACTTAAGTATGACCAAAAAGAGCATCATATGATGATGACTTTTTTGATGGGACTAACAATTACGGAGATAGCTACCCTATAAAAAGTGTCGAAAATGGGACACTCAGTACTCAGTAGGTACAACAAGACTACTATAGTAGTGTACATCAAATTTGATGGTTTGATTAGGTAACAGATATCGTTCTGGAAATTTTTAATCTATATATTACCTTCAGTTCCACACATTGTCCTGTATAAATGTAAGTTAATTTGTTAATGTGTTAATTGTTTTGATTTGTCAAGAGACACGTTAATAATGCTGCAATCTAAAATGGATTTCAACAACCCTCGTTGGGTTTACGCTTCGCCCCTTTGAATTCACATCATTTAAAGTTGATAGTGTAGCTTTGATGCGAACATACTTTTAAAAGTCGAAAGATACAGCGACTGTGGTTGACATATGAAATGGCGATCAATCAATCATGTATATTTAACGACGAAAAAACGAATGCATATTATCTTTTTGCGTGATAATTGGCTACAAACTTTTCATTATTATATTCAAGAAACTGAAAACACGTGGATCTCATTTTAAGAATGGCCCAACTTTCTGTGGGTCCACTCAAATACACTGTTAAAACCGTTGGAATAAGCAGTTCTTTTATGGGCGAAAATCAGTAGGTAATTAATTTTATTTACGATAGACAATTTAACAATATAACTAGAGCATTAAACTGAATGAGAGTGATTGACTCTGTAACTATTGATAAAGAGGTTGACACTACAATTTGATGATCTAACCTTTACAAATGTAATAACGCTAATCACAATCGATATCGCAAATTTGGTACATTGCATTCGCCCGCTTTATTTAAACCAAACGAAAACAAAATGAATATGCGTGACAAATTCCAGGCAAACAATTCTACAAATATAAAGTTGAGATTTAAATAAAAGCTCGGCGGGTGGTGGCAATATTTAGTATTAAATTTGACGCCCATAGCGTCGAGCGTCATGGCCCAAAACGCGAACAAGTGGCGGCGTCACAGCATTGATCGAACTTAGTGCGCCAGGACAAGTTGCCTGTGTATCATCGTTTATCAGAGGTCAGAGTTGAATTGGTTTATACATCTGTATTTATCTATGGACGAATGGACCTTATTTGGGTAAGACAGATTTTATTCATTTTTATCGTAAAAATTGCGCTTCTTTGTATAATTTTCGCTTAATTTAGGGCGGCAGTATGGGTGAACTCTCGTTAAATCTACGTGCTGTGTGTAAACAAAGTTTAACCGAAACATGGGGATGATGATCAATCATTTTAAATTTGATTTTCGAGTGATTGCAATTGCGAAAAAACTGCAGTCAAATATTTTCAATGAAAGCTCGTTAAAAACCTTCATGGCAGAATAATAAAATTTCGCATGCAATAATCGTAACAATTTTAAGAGGCAATTTTGCTTATCTCTCCTATTGTTAATACCACTGTACACGAAGACGTTGCTATGGGAAATTTTTAGGCGACTCCATTTACAAATTACCTACATCTTAAAGGCACTCTGCAGGACTTTACATAATGCAAAAAATGGTTACGGTTCAGCAGAGTAGGTACATTGTATTGCTAATTCTTCCGACAATGTTCTATTAATTACACCATTTTTACATTTCGTTAACAGAAAATGTAGGTAGAAATAGGATTCAATGGACCTAAAATTGCTTTGGTTTGGGTTAGTACCTTGTTAGGTAAACGAAAGATTTTAGCATCATTAACCGAATGCATCCAAAAGAGAAAATTCTATTTGATGTCTACTTTACAGAACTCACCATACACATTGAAATATTTTGCTTCGTCTTTCCATTCATATAAGTTTTCACTCTTCTATAATTGGTATAGTGAGCATGCTTCTCCGAAATTTTTTTCTGTAAACCGTCAATTTTTCTTTCCTTGCTTTGTACCTATATGAATAGTCTTTAATCTTTAAAATGTCGCAAATACCTATTTTTATATACACGAAGTAGTCTGAATTACTGGTGAATTTCTGGGATTCGTTGATGATGAATTACGATTTACTGTTATCTTAGAATCGAGTACAAAATTATGGCTTGTTTATGGAGAAAGCTTTAGTTCTGTTACGGTATAGTAGTTTCTTACACTGTGTGTTTTGGTTTTATTTTTTTAATAATTCAAAGAATATGTCATGTTTACGTGCAAATATGCCCCGACGCGACGGCTAGCTCAAAAATTCAATGCATTCACCTCGATCACTTATTCCAACAAGCTAGTACTAAATATCTAAAAAAACCCAAATCAAAAAACTGAAAGCTTCCTAAAAATTCTTAAAAACATAATATTTATGAACAAAAAATTCTCCCTATTTTTTAATATTTATCTTATAATTTAACGAGAAACCTACTTTATAGATTTAAAGAAATAGATTTTTCATAGCCTTTACTATACTAAGTTTATTTACTCAATCTAGCATACAAAACCTAATCTCGGGTTTAAAAGACCTACTTTACTAAAATACGAAGCAATAACGTAAAGAAAAGTTTTGTACAGGCTGTTCCAAATTGCTTGCTTTTGATGTTTGTCGGGGATATTTTGAGAACCAAAAAAAAAAGATAGAGTGATGCGGTTTGTACTTCTAGTAGTTATTTTTCAAAGCTGCCTAGATTGACATGGTCAATTTTGACGTATGACTTGCGCGAACCTGGCAACAGCGCAAAATTCCAAATTTGCAATATAATATAATATACAGGGTGCCCATTATGTATGGAATACCGTATATATCTCGGTAAATATCGAATGTAGACACAAAATTTTTCTATATGTAAGACATTTTATTTCCCATAATAAGGCAGCATTCAGTTGTTTTTATTTCAAAAAATAAATGAGTAACGAAAAACAATTGAATTTTTTTAAAATGGCAGTGCACCTTTTCATTAGGCTCATTGGATAGTGATTTTTCTTCTCAAGTTATTGGCCTACTTACTGGCCTTGTGTAAACGCGACTGAGAAGACATGAAGGTTCCTGACGGCGACCTATTCACAGAACCGTCACGCTATTTAAACAGTGACAGTTCCTGTAGGTAACACTAATCTAATTCTCATTGTGTTTCATTCTTCCGACATCCCTGAGTACAGACTTATTGTGGTTTATTTTGATTAATAAATTTAATAATTGGCGATTTTAGCGCCCCTTTTTGAACATCGCCCAGGGCACGCAACCTGCCTGCCTCACCCTAGATACGCCTCTGCTCTTTCTACGCAATTCTGATCACTTTCAGCTCTGAGATCTCGACGTACAGATGGACGAAGCCCTAGTAATTCACTTGTTAATAGCATATTTGCGTTTTTGAAAAATGCTCTAAAAAGTAAATGAACAATACAATACTTACGGTTTTTATCTTTTCTGGTATTCCCCGTGAAAGTTTTGTTTTGGACATAAATAGAAAAAATCAGAACATGAGAACTCTATGGAAAACCTACAATTGATTCAAATAAACATGCAAGCCCATGATTGATAAAGAAAAAAGAATTTATTTCGAAACTAATACGCAATAAATAATTACTAAATGCCTGAAATAAGGGCACAACCTCGTTAAGTTACTCCACACGCAGCTGGTCGACACGAATAAACAAATAAAGTCCTAAAATTACTTACAATAATCCTTTTAATACAACGGCCGTGACGCACTTAACACTAATTATACCTACAAAACACTCCTTGAAAGCTTCAGGAAACTTCACCACTTTTCTACTCTAATACAAACTGGCTTAATTAACACACTAATGCATTGACTGTTCAAATGGGTAACACTTTGACTTTTATCACACAAAAGTACCTACCTTCTAGCAAAGTCTTATTTTTCAGCAACGTAGCTTCTTCTGTAAAGGGACAAACCACATTAACTTCTCACAAGACTTTAACCTCAACAGAACGCAACGCGCGTCTGCACATACGACGAATTTAGAAAAAGGTTTTTCCATTTTCCAGGAAATTTATCCGATAGGTATTCTCGTACGATTAGAGCGTTGTGCGCGGATGCACCATCCTGTTGAAACGACCAGAGTTTCCAACTTTTGTTTTTTCTGTGCCGTACATCGTTGTATTCGTTTTTGCGCGCCATATAAAAAAATAAAGTTGATGGTGATTTTTCCAAAACGAAACTTTGTATTGAAAATTTCTCAACGGTGTCTAGGACAGCTTAAAAAGTGGCAATGGGAAAGTGTTTTTTTTAAATACTTTTTGTATCTGGTTAAATAACACCAGCAACGGTTTAATTGCGCAACTTTTCTTTAATTTGACCATCGTCGTATCTTCCATCATTTCCGAGGTCCCCATGACATACATCCTTATACTGCACACAGTGTATATTGAAAACTGTAGTAGTTGCGGCCTCAGACGGACGGACGGAGAGAGTGTCCATAATAGCGTTTGCCAATATGATTTGGAAAATGCACTAAAAATACGTGTACGGTCGTCGGAAAAAAGCTGTCAAACACGGAAAATGTAAACATATTTGCTAGTAGTTCCAAAAGTTCAAGTGCAAGTATTTCAAGAACGAAGTGGCTCGTAAAGGCAATATGGAACTTTGGCACGCGACGCATGTGTTGGTGTGATAAAGCGCTCGAAAATCGAATTTTGAAAGAAGGTGTTCTCAATAGGTAAATAGCATAGCTAGACAAGACGCATTTGTTGTTTGGGTCACACTTCAACAAAAAAAAAACAGATAAAATGGTTATATGTTGCTTGTCTTCATGTGAATATCCTATTGGACTTGAAATATTAACTTACACAGTAATAAACATGTTTTTATTATGAAACTACCATGTAAGCGTGTGCTTAACTTGCCCCTCTTTTAATTGCATCCTTAAATCTTATAATGTATCTACACATTTCTTAAATTGTACTGTTTTTATTTCTTATACACATCGGTCCGAAAGTCTGGATTATATCGCTCTAAATAGATTGTTTCTTAGACCACTGTTTTGTTTTTATAACCTTCGTGATCGAGACAACTGAAATAATTATTAACCACCACATACTTCCTCGAATTTCGAAGTTCTACTTTGGTAAGAAATTTAAAGGCAACCTAATATTAATATGGTTTATTTAATTTTTTTGGATATATATTTCTTTATCATCATTTATATTGTAACGTAAATTTAATTACGTGATTTATTTATGTACAATTCACTAACAATATATTTCTAAGAATCTTGAAATTGATTTATAACAGTTAAAGTATTATTTATCACTCACATATGCACAATTTATAACAGCGCGATCTATTTATTACTTTGGTTTTGAAATTGGAACTGACTGAATTCGATTTGATTATATAGCAAACAACAATCGTTTTAGATGCCGAGTGCTTCCGACCGCTTTCGAATGTTCTAGAACAAACACGTCATATTTCCCGAATAGAATGCGTCACATCCGCTTTCGTTTCTTATCACCTATGGTTAAACTTTTATGGCGCCTCGATGTCTATCGGGATTTCTGGAATATTCGCTACATATTAAAATATTCTATTACCATTAGCAATACCATTAGTATACCAATAGTGCAGTTTTTGAATTTTTGAAAATGTGCTAAAAATCTACTAAACCTGCGTGTAGGTTTGTTTGAACAATGCTCCTTCTATAGCCACACATGATTGCCTTACACGATTTTTGCCAGCATTCCGCGTTTTGCTTAGGAAAGTGTGTCAATATTTTATATTCTGATAAAGAGAAAGTCTATAAGTAAAATAGGCAAAGGTATATCTTGTAAATATAAAAAAGATACCTTATATGCGACTATATTGAGCAATGAAATACCAAAGCTTTTATGTGAAACATTTTCCAATGAAGTTAATATATACATAAACTCTTAATTCTGAATTATTTCACACTTTTGATACACTCTGTAAGTAGTCTCCAAAAGTTTGCGACCAATGTGAGTTTCTGTAGGTACTGCGATTTCTCCGTATGCTTATATCGCGTGTGCGCAATTGTCCCGGTATTGAAAAGTCGAGGGAGCGAAATGCGTTGGTGGAAATTATTCAATTGTAAATTATTCCGGTGGAAGTTGCCCGGGTGCTAATTATCCGATTGCGAATTGTTCCGGTTTGAACGACTTCGGTGCAAATTATAAGTGTGATTTCGGTGCAAATTGTACGCACCGGATTTGAGGGACATTAAAAAAATTAAATATGTGCCGTTAGCCATTGCAGTAAATTAGTAATACGTAAAAACAAGAATTTCAGTTTAAGTAAAAGATCAGGGATACGTTATGTCACTATTGTCGCAGTATTCACCTATAAAAATTACCACCGTGAGTTATTTGTCGTATTTAGGGGAAAAACATTTGAATATTACTTCTCGTCCAGGATGTTTGATCCAATGCTATCGTTCGGATTTACTGGTGTAATTAAAAAAAAGGTAGTTATATCCATAATATTAACGTGCAGTCCATGTTCGGGAGATAATAATAATAATTATGTCGTGACCGTGTGAATTGTACCCTTGAAGAAGTAAAGGAAGAGATGGCGACTGAAGGAGTCATAGATGTTAGACGTATTAAGACCAGAATAAATGGACATTTGGTCGACACTGCTACTCATATATTGACATTTAATAATCCTACGATACCTGAAAAGGTTAAAGCTGGATTTTATCGTTTAGCAGTACACTTGTATTTCCGGTCCCAATGATATGTTTTAGATGTCAACAGTTAGGACAGACTGTAGTCAGATGTTCAAACAAGCAGATATGTGTATGCGCGAAAGATGTGCACGAAGGCAAATCATGCGATTCGCCAATCGAATGTGTGAACTATAATGGAAGCCACAATTTTAGATAAAAAGACGGTCTTGTATACAGGGTGTTACGAAATTCGCGCCCACGGTCAATTCTGAGACAAAACTGAAAAGAAAACTATTACGATTTCAAGAAATCTATCACAAGAGAATAAAGAGCTATAAAACTAAATCTATCTAGTGAATTACAATTACCTAGATGGCGTAAGGATTTAAATAAAGCGTCGCATTCAAATGAAAGCACCGAGCAAATCCAGATCGATATCAAACGACAAAAAAAATCGTCACAATTTCAATAGTCATCACACTTTGTGGGGATCGAGGTGGGGATCTATTCTGATGAGAGACATATGAGAAGAGATAGTCATCATTGTCAATGACGACGACTTACTGATGGCTCGCTAGCACATTGTGGCACAGACGGGAGGAGTGGAAGGTTTCGGAGAAACTGTACGGTAGCGATCACTTCCCCAGTATAATTGAAACCAATATTATGTTACATCCTGTTACGTTACCACCGACATACACATACCGCTATAATTTAGCTGATTGGAAGACTTATTGACGAGGCTTAGATGAACCTGTTATTCGGCATAGTGGGCAAATCACATTGGAGTGCGTAACCCAATGGATCCTTGGAGCTGCTAATAGAAAGATTAATACTTACCATAAATTACCTAAAATTGCCCGACAACACTATAACGGATGATATTATTATTAACCTGATTGATGAACAATTTGCATCCGTCAGTAGAACAAGCAACTGCAAACTAGACTTACGAAAAACCAAGAAAATTCGTGACCCAAATTTTGTAACATAAGAAGTCCTCGAGCACACAATACAATGTACCTACTGTCATAGCTACCGTTCACAATGAGTGAACTTGACTAACGTTAATGATAGAGTGTACAACGATTCGTCCTGCAGGAAGATCTTCCTGTAGTACTTTTGTACAGAGTCGAGGGTCCTGCTAGCAGGACGACCTTCTCTTAGTGAGACTGTCCTGCCAGCAGGTCGATGATCTGCTTCTGGCAGTACCACGTACATATCTGGAGCTAGCGTAAACCAGGATGTGAATTACGGAACAACAGTTGGGCATTTTTATTTACCAGAAGCGTCTTTATTAAAACAATACAGATCAGGAACTAAAGTATTTATTTGACTTATTAATTTAGCATTTGTGAACATATGATAAATGCATTTAACAAAATTAACAAAATAGGAACACTAAAAGTATTTTCAAGCCGGAATTCCATGTTGTATATGGTAAGTAAAACAATTTCTACCAGTAGTAGGAGAACACATAACAGCACGAACACCGCAAGAATTGCACCTGTAACTAGCTTTCTGTTGAACATTTCGAACCCTACTGCAAATAATGCATTTTCTCTGGACTCTCTTACGATCATCTTCGCTACTTAGTGCAATCAATGTATGTTCCCCAGGTAACCATCGTTGTTCTTGTTCCAGTGGTGCGTTTCCTAACCCTTGTAGAGGAGCGCGAGTTTTGTTTGCAGCATCACTCCATGTATTATTTATTAGTTGTAAGGATAACGCTTCTGTAAAATCAGAATGCTTCTTTGTCATATCTCTATTAAAATATTTAAAAGCTAAAAATGCATTTGCCTCTATTATTCCAAACAAACTGGCAAACATGCGATGATACCATTTTTGAGTGTTCCAGACAACTTCGAGCGCCAGTCCACTTTGTCGAATATGGTTATGAATGTCAACTGCCGGAGCTCCATCAAAATATTCTACGACAAGTTGATTTCTTGGCACTTCCTTTATGATCTGGTTACCGTCATGACCTGTTCGTTTCTTTTTTGCCGGTTCTGCGTTCAAAGTCGTACCACAACTTCCAATAAATGTATGTACTTTTTTGTCTCTCCAAGCTACGCATATTAAGTTTACACCTGGATCAACCGTTGCAGTAGCCACTGCAAAAGAACCCCTCTCGTTTGGACATCGTTCCTTAGCTGATGCTAAAGGATAATTTTTGGTTGCTGTTTTAACTATACCAAGAAAATACAAGCCTCTATTATGTAGTTCCTTGGCAGTTTTTACAGAACCGAACCAAGAATCTCCAACCACGATTCTGCCGGAACCATGCCAAGGGCGCGTCAACCGTAGTGTTGTTGCAGTACCTGCTCCCAACTCCTTCTGCCAATCCTTTTGCTGCATAGCTTCTCTACCTTCATTTATTTCAATGTTGATCATTATACCTGATAGAACGTCCGCAACTGTTTTGCACTCACAGCCTACACCTTTTGGCTTTCGCTGTATTTTTATCACAGCAGGCATACCATCAATTTCATTATGGAGCCCTTTTCCGTACCACGCGAACATGGATTCGTCGACTGTAATTTTATATCCAGGAGTAAAAATATCATTCCATTTTGATGTAGTCATGTTGAAGAAGGAACGAACTTGATACCACTTATCTTCTTCATTATTAGTGGGCATTGCGAAGGCTATACTATTTATTACCTCTTCAAAACGATGCAAACCAATACCGAATCTTTGACCGAATGCGGGTGCCGGAAATAAACCTGCTTCTGTAGACCAATAATCACGTCTGGTGTGCAAAATATTTGTTGTCATTGCGTACATAATTCCAATTACTTTATAAAATTCTCCTTTCGAAATAACTTTACGGCCTTCCCTGAGGTTCGAGTTAGTGCATTCGAGAATTAAATCAATATCTTCAGAAGGAAAGAAGGCCATCCAATAATCAATTTCTTTCAAATTTTGTGTACTACGAAAGTTTAGCTGGGGTTTGTACCGAGCATCTTTGAATGCGTTTACTGTTATAGATTGTCCAAAAGTCCATGTTGTGTCATGAACTTTCACTTGATTATTGTTTTCTCTGGTGTTTTGCAAATTAATATTCGGATTTTCATCATCGGACTCTTCACTACACGAACTACTAGTATCGTTTGATGACGAACTCGCCACATCGCTAACATCGTCCGTAGCTATATTATATACATTGTTAGTAATAGTGTCAATATTGTCAGTATTTATATAATTACCTTCATTAGGTGATGTAAACTGCGTTTTATAAGCAGAAACTGGATCATCTATTTGAAGAGAACTGCAATTAATTTTTGTTACTCGCCCGTCTATTTCCCACTTGACCGACACGACATCGCGGTTGTTAATAAAGGTTTTTGTAATAACACCGTAACATTTAGCCGTATTCCAATCTTCCCCAAACATAGACACACTCCAGGAATTGTCAAATTTTCCATCAAACACAGTCGCTGGTACGGAAACACGCACACCGACCTCCATTATTACACGTTAACTAATTAGAAATTCATAAATTCATAAAACACGAACGAATTGTCGGATTGACTTCGGATTTTTTTTGCCAGAATCGTTATTTTACAAGCTTTCCAACGGTAGGACTAGGTGTCCTGCTGGCAGGATGTAAGGTACTCATATTAAACATTTTAGCGCGTCCTCAAATGCGTCAATTCGGTCCTGCCGGCAGGCCGCTGTACGTTCTATCTTTAAAGAGAACGTCACTAAGGCTACGTTCACACGGAGTTTTGCCATTTACCATAGCCATTAATAGCTTAGTTAATAACAATAGCACAGATGTGAAATGTTCCCTATAATGTTCATGACTTCGTAGTGGTAAAACTATTAAAAGATTACATTGTTACAGGAATGTGCCAGCTTAATGTTAATGAAACCACTTTATTGTGACATTACGAAACACCCATTCTACCTTCCTTTCCCATCCGATTTTCACCATCAAAATCGAGCTAACTTTCGGAAATGTAGCGGGAAAGAATGAAAATTATAATTGTGGTAATCGATACGAATTCCACTAACAAAGATTGATCCATCTTACCGAGTGTCCGAGTGTGAACGCTAACATAATAGGCTATTGGTATTTCGCAAACCCGTTGCCCATTAACAGCTTGCGGAACTTTTGAATGCGCCCTACTATAGGGTGTTAGAAGATTAATTTCCTGCAAGTCTTGCCTTTGCAATTACGTTTAGCGATAGTTTGAGTGAGATACCTATGTCCAATTGATAGTAAATTGAGAACTTATATTGGCAAATCTATTCACATAAAGTCATAAGAGACGTCTCTCATATTGAAATCTCGGAATGCAAGTAATAAGCGAAGTACCTATGATTGATTATTAAGCACGTACAGTCTATCTCAATGTGCTGTCATTCAGAGCGGTAGTCTCATTACTACAAGTAAAATATAAGAGTGTAATGCCCCTTAAATTTAAAGGTACAGGGAGCTTTTGTGTGGAAATCCCTTCTCTAAAATTTCACTAATGACATTGACTAAACGTAAAAGAATGAGACAAACTATCCTAATTAAAGAAGCTCGGAAAAGCTGATTCTTGAAAACGGTACCGCCGACATAATACCTGCGTACCTACTCGGAATGGTGGAATATAATGTTTGACTTAAAATAATAAATTAATATTGAAAATGTTTTCCTTTGACTGAAAATGTATGGCATGAGGCACAACTTAAAAGCGATAGCAACAGATATTATAATCAAGCATTTTTATGAGTCACCATTGTGTATCAGTGTATCGCTTCCTTTTCGAGTCCCAAAGGCCCATAAGCGCTATAAGGACATAAGGACCGGATTCTATGCATTTTGATCGTTTTTTACCGTCACATAGAAAAAAAAGTAACTTAGATCTGATGTTTACAGGGTGTAACACTTAACTATATCAAAAGAATTGGGTCGTAGAGGGGCAAAAACAAAATGGATCGTTTGTTGATTACCTACACCCCGAAGGGTCGCAAAAGTTGAGTTTTCCTCTTTTATTCTATTTTAAATAAACATTTGATCAAAGTATGTAATTTGCGGATTTATTTCAGCAGGTATGCCTTTTTTCATTTTCTAAAAATATTAGTATAGCACAGCCTCTAATTCTAGAATATGCGGAAGAAAATTAGTGCACGTGACCAGTTTGTTTATTACCATATGTAGCAGTTAACATAAATCGGTATTATCGTATCTTCAAATATAAGTACTTACTCGTATTATAAAGAAAATAAATTGAACAAATATAGCAAGCGAGCTCCTTGGAATGGCTATAGCATGTGCAAAACCAAATTTTAAATCTGATGTTAGTTTTGCTTTTATTTATTTAAAGTGTATATGTATGAAATTTCATTTAATTGCTTCCATAAATAAGAAAGTTTGCACTGCCCATCCTATACAAAATTTCAGTTAAATCCCTTCATAAATAACAAAGTTCGCACTGCGCATGCGCATTGCGCAAAAACCAAATTTTGAAACTGGCGCCAAATTTAGTTTTATTCCAAGTGGCTATGTATCAAATTTCATTTAAATACCTTCATAAATAAGAAAGTTTCCAATTCGGTCTGTAAATGGTCGAGATGCACAAAGGGCACTGTGAATGCTAATCGATTAGGCTTAATTTTTGGAATTGTGTTTTATATGGCTAAAGCTATGCGCATATTGAATTTCATGCAATTCGGTTCATAACTAACGGAGATGTCAAAAGGGGCTACTTTATTTGTTGGTCTACATTGCCAATTCACGAACTCCGATCTACAAATTTGATAAAGAATCCACCTGCAAAATTTCATCATAATCGGTCCTTTCGTTTATGAGTTATCGTGCTAACAGACGAACGGACGGTCAGACACCGCAAAATTATGAACTCGCTAAGAATTACCGTTATTGCCTAATCAAAATGGCACGTAGATTTTTACCGCGAAGTATCGAGAAGCTTGATGCGCATCGTCGCTGAGAGTGTTTAACTAAAAGAAATAGGTAAGCATATGTATATGACTTTCAAGCGACAACCTTGAATAAGTAAGCAACAATTGATAATTAAACTTTACCTTTAAATAATGCAAAACCATACTTAGTGCAGGGAATCGTATACCAAACAATTAGTATACAGCGAATGAAAATTGATTAAAGTTGAGAAATTAACTGTCAATCACGAAATTTGTTAGGTGCAATTATGAAAGGGAAGATGATGCACTAGTGTTTTTTTCGGTACAGGAAATGACTGCCATTGGCATATTAGAATAATCCATGATTTCTTATCTACGTAGTAGCAAAGATGGGTACTCTTTGGTAGTTAGTAGATACAGTATATGAAACTTCTCTGCCATCGGGTTGTGATTAACATGTTGAGAGTAATTTCAGTCAAACTTGCAGGTAAATCCAACGCCTTAAGAGGAAGAACGGCGCTATTACATTAGGAAAACTAATATTTTGAAGACAAAATTTACCTTCGATGAAGGCGTAGATAACGAAATACGAAAGCACAATAATTTATGACACAAGCATTGGTGTTTCACTAATTGCGGTTTTTAAAATTAAAACAATACTAGATAAAACAAGATCCGCTCGCTCGCTCGCAGCACGAATGACATTATTTGCGCAACCCAAAATGCAATTCGGAAATTATTGTATGTACCTTACACTCTTGATCGGTGTAAGAACAAAATAGTGAATAGTTTTTTTATAAGACTTTTCGTGGAAAAAGTACATATTCACATAAACACGGGATTTCAAAGAAACCCATAGAAAGAAATCACAAGGGAAAGGAGAATAACACTTTTGCGATCTGTTTGAAATCCTCGTGGAAACCTCTTCTTCTCATTTAATTCATTTGAAGTTTGCTTTGATTGATCTGGTTTGGGGGAGCCCTTTTGGATCTGTATTTTGGGTTGTTTGAAATAAAAAAACCAGTTACTCAGATTACTAAAGGCTGTCTCGTACTATACAGCATGGTTAACCATTTAACCAATCTTACTAGTTACAGTTGAGAGGCTGAATTTTTAATTCATTTTTTAATCATGGTTGCAATCATTAGACCAAGGTTTATGACAAAATAGCAAAAATTTTATTGAGGATAACACATATACGAGTAAATGAGTAACCAACTGCAGGTTAGTGTAGTTCGACATGGTTGCGAAGCAATTTTACTTTCTCTGTGCGTTGCTCTGCCTAGTGACGGCGAAGAAGGTGAGTCCAACCATCTCTAAGGCAATCCTTTAATTTTTCATGCAGATGCCCGCTCACTTTGTGGACACTTGGAACACAATGGTGGCGCCATTCCGCCGTGAATGTGCAGTTGACTTGGATATTGACATAGAGACGGCGAAGAACTTGTTTGCCACGGCCCATTTGATTAATGATAGGAACTACCACTGCTACGCGAGGTGCATTTACACTAAATTGAAGATGATATCGTTAGAGGGCGTTTTTAATCCCAAGGTCATCGTGGAAAAAATACCATTCTTTTCCAAGGCACTGATTGCAAAGTGCATAGCCGCTACGGAAGATGAATATGATACCTGTACGAAATCCTATATTATATCAAAATGTATTATAAAGCACGTAGCTGTAGATTGATAAATTTCCCATTCGTTATTTACACACAAATGAATAGAAAGTGTGGAATTGACTACTGTAGTGCTAACACAAGTTCTGTAAAGGTTCTTGCCACTGAAACTCGAGGTTATCTAAGGCTCAAAGCTCTACAGGTCAGTTTTTCAGTAGCATCATTCCCTTCTATGTGTTTCTTCTAAAATCTCGAAGCTGTGGAGCTTCAAGGGACTTCTTGAGGAGATGCCCGGTACTCGAATTTTGTGATTTCTAACATGGTGTTAAACGAGTGTCAATTGTACCAAAACTAATTGACGTACAGTTCATGTTTTGTAATCTCGTGTTGTAAAAGTTTTGGCTGGCTGAGATCTCTGGATCTATGCCAGGCCGGGAATTTTTTGCGCTATCCTCGTACATCAATAATTCGTTGACGGATTGTATCATTTGACAAAGAGAGTTGTTAACTTGCTTAGTAGTAGTTTCCTGCGAGCGTTTTCCAAAAATCTACCTCCTGTTTCTTAAACGACCTGAATTTTTCTTGGACCGTCCATTCCCAACGAAGCCGGGGTGGCGCCCAATCACAGAATTATATAGTGTTGTCTACCCTAGTCTAACTTGAATTCCCGGGTTGTCAGAAAGAAAAGGGGGTCGTGAATTGATTTGAGTGTAGCATATAAATTCAAGTGAAAATAATTAATAAAGTGTGTTGTACACGATTCACCGTGTCACAACATGGCAATAATCCCACCTCGTGATGCAATTCAACCAATTTTTGGCCTGAATCTGTGAATACATACGATGAAAAACATGGATGCGTTATTGATTTTAAAGCACTTGATATTCTTCTCATAGAACATTGATAGAAACGTACATTTTCTCCTTTAACATAAAACGGCATTTAGAAGTAATTTCTCCTTTATGTCCTGTGTTGACAGATATATAGAGGCAACGTGTTTGCGCAACTTAATTACAGTCTATACTAATATTCGTACATTTAACCAGAATGCTGCACATTATGCTTGTTATTGAAACAATGCAAAGTTTAAATAGGCACGTGTGGTAGGTAAATATATTATATAGGTATCACATCATATATGCAATTACTATCTATGACTGTATATTTTTATAACTTTTATCTGTGTCGTATAGGCAAACCTTTTGGGTGTGTAGTAAACGTGAGTTGTTTATACTGGATTATTAACGGTTTGTAATTAAATTTTAATTACACAGAAGTCATTCAATGGAAAAGGTTTAATTTATTATAGAAATTCAGAATGTGTTACATAGTAGGTATCAAGTTTCGCAAATTAATTACCGTTAGATAAACTAAAGGTGCCGTAACCTAATACTTTTCTGGTGTTTATTAAATCCTTCTAGAACATTGTTAGTGTAATTACAAACACTCACTCGTGAAATTTAAGTCGATCTCGATAATGAAATATAAGTTCAGGGCAAGTTAAACCAAACTACTGAAGATATCTATATACCTATATAGATGCAGCAGACTTCTGGTCGCAATTAATAGGTGATCCAAAATCGTTGGGGACAGTTTAAATTTGCCGCGTTTAGTAAATGCATCGGCAAACATCTTTGCAACTGCAACATTTTGTAAAGGTACTTACTTAGAAAATACTTGACAAGGGTCATGTAAGCTTAAAGGGGAGGGACAAACATCGTAAAGGCGTACTATCAAACGAAACACGTTTAGAAGATGCAATTCAACAAAAAAAATGCCACCTACCATGTTAGTGGAAGACGTAAGATATAAGAAAACGTAGCCGCAAGAAATTAATTCGGAAATTATCTAAACAAGCTAGTAGGTAAACCAATATGCTCAAAAACCAATTTTGGTACGAATGCAAATATATTATCTAACACAAATATGTTGGGCAATTGTTATTTTGTTTTTGAACAGCTGTTGTACAAGTACAAAAGGCGGATTGTTTTTTGTGATCATAATACAAACGCACTGCAATGGCATCATATAGGCAAAATGATAATCGGAAACGTAATTCAATGTAAAAAAAAACATGCTCAACAGCTTTTCAACACACATGACTACCTAGAATTTAAAATTTGTCCACTGTGACCATGCAACGATTGATAAATCTAATTATAAAACACATTTATTAACATCCATGATCACCAAGGATTTATATTGTGCCCAGTACTTTCGTCACCAAAGATAAATCCAGTCTTAAAACACATTTTAACATGTCAAGACATGGAGCCTGCAAAGATTTAAAATGTGACCGGTGTGATTTTGTCCAAATCCAATTTAAAGACACATTTGTTAATACACCCCTAAAAATACAACCTGCAGCATCATTTGCAAACGAACAAACCATTTTTTATCCAACTTCAAAGTGTGCGCACGCTTATTTTAACTGTTGCGAACAGCATTATTCTAAATTTGACGAAATCGAAATATTTGTTTTGAAATGTTCTTTTTTATAACCTTCCATGAAGCCAATTAGATGTTTATCGTTGTGTACCCGTTGCTACGTATGTACGTATTTTGATGTTTTTATTCCCTTTTTAAGCATAAAACCTGCTGAAAGATGAAATTTTACAAAGAAAACAATCCTAAGAAATCGTATCGCTATTTGAATGCTCGTTAATTTTTCCGACCAATTCCAGTGTGCTGTATTTTTTTTCAATAAAAACAGTAGAATTGAATCAAAATCCTGGCTCAATGTAATTTATTACAGCACCATGTTACAAATTTGTTTATTGAAAACCAATCCAAGTGAAGGACCTGATAAATTAATTAGGGTTGAAGAACCAAGCCTCAATCTTTATTTATTTATTTGTTGAAATAAACAGGCCTGGGCCTAGTTACATATTTCCCTTACACATAAATGAAACGAAAGTGTGAAAAGAATGTCAAAGAAGTGGCTAGAGACTAGAGTGTTTCACAGTTTTCTAGCGTATTTATAGTATTTGATAACTTTTTAGAGAATTAAACAGCCTTGAAAAGTTGTCTACAACCCGAGCTTTCCCTTCATTCAAAAGTCATAAAAAAGGAGTCTTCTTCAGGCTTTTAGTGTCTTTCCGACCACCTACTTAAAAAGGTCTCTAAATGTATGTAGGTACGCAAGTTTAAGGATAGGACTGGCTAAAAGTTTTCTTTTCAAGATTTTTCAATGACCACTACACTCTTTAAAGACCCTTAAGCGCTTTTTAAGGTTCTTAAGAGTTTTAATATCCGAACTTTGAAGAGCCCTTAGAACCCTTTGTTACACGCACAAAATTACCTTCAGTTAATCACGGTAAGCTCAGGAAAAGTAAAGATGGGTTGGGTTGACTAATAAGTTCTCGTTTACAGAAAGTCAAAATAGAACAAGAGAAAATATAGCAAACCGGATAGGCTCCACTTAGTCTTACAGTAAGTTTAAAGGGACCAAGGCAGACTAAGAGATCCTTGTTTTGACCCATATAAAGCTATAAGCTATATCGGAGCAATTCAACGGATAATAATAATCTTCAAAAAGGTAATCGGTAATACTTGCAGTTAACAGGAATAATCGAACGGATCTTTAGGTGTAATAATTTCTATGTAGGCCAATCCATTTTACGTAATAGACTTCCATCTCAAAATGGCGGGTCCAATTCTGCGTAGATATTGCCAAATTATATTGCTGTAGATAATCATATTTAGGCACAAAAACAAAAAAGAAACAGAAAGAACCAAAAGACTTAAAATAAATATTGAACGTTAAATCATTATTGCGTCATAGTAAAAAAACTATTACTCCAATTGAGGCTTAATCCTTTAACACTTAACAGGTAGACGAAAATTCGAGTAAAAAATGGCCTGTATTAAGCTTATAAGTCAAACGAACAACAATGAAGCTTCTCTGCATCAATATTAAAATCAAAGTAAATATCAAATTGAAAGCAAAAAAAAACGTTACATCTTTGTTAGCGTTTTTAAGAGTTGTCTTAAAAGCCTTTGAGTCTTCACAAAACTGAGAGTAGTGCTTTGGAGCCTTCTCAGTCTTTTGAGCCTTTAAAAACATTTAAAAGGTATAAAGAACCTTAAGAAACTTGAAGAGTTTTATGAATCACCAAATGTTCTTTTACGCCTCCAAGAGTTTGAAATTCTTTAATTTAAGTTCTCCGCTTGTCTTTAAGAGCCTTTAGTATGTTTTATGAGTTTAATATAAGTTGGGATTCGTCGGAACTGTTGTTTTGAAGTGTCTCAAGAGTTAGCATTTAAGGGTGTTCAAGAACCTTACCGATAGAGATCGGCTAGGCAGGTAGTGGTCGCAAACATCCATTAATGGATGTGCATTCTAAAAATAAAAGAAGCCTTTCAAAACCTTTAACGGTCTTTAAGGATTTTAGAAGGTTTTGGGGCCTTTAAATCCATTGGGATCCATCGACTCTAGTTTTTTTAAGAGTTTGGTGTATAGCTCACCCAAGCAAATCTTACACGAGATAAAATTCGGTCAGAGATTATCGTATGTCTCAAACTCGGTACGTTACCGACAGTTCGAAGATTGTTAACTGATAATATTTATCGTAAGCGTTTACATGCTATTTATGTCACAGATTTTACTTCCTGAACCTACGTCAATTACGTTAGTATGCAAGAAATGCTGATATGTCAACCTTGCCAACAATGTGCTTAGTATTATTCTACTCGCTTTGCGGTTTACTTGCTGGTAGTAAAATAGTTCCCTGTTATTTACCATTCAATTCCTATCTTAACTCTCTCCGTATGAAATTGAGAAGATACGAGGATAGTAATAACAGCAAAATCAATTCAGATACCAACAGAAATCTTGGTTTATTCTCAATATGAAATCTGAAAAGAAAATTGTTCCCACAATTGGACAGCGTATTCCCCAAATACAAAATATATCCCAAATATTCAAACTTATTAATTACTTAACTCAAAAATCTTGGCGCAATTAAAATTCCAACTACCGCTTACAAGTCGATCATGCGTCGGCAGGAATTACGGTAACTGACCAAGTTATATTAATCATTACAATACAACATTTTATTCCTTTAAGAGGTATTTAACGATACGCTTGTAACACACTGAAGTAAAGGAAGGTATCCCCTGGCTGGGGCCTGGTTCCGTTGTTCGAATGCCTATCTCATTGCCCAACTGTCCAGATAGTCGGCACAATCAATACAATGACTTCAAGGTTTTCATTATCTTCCTGATAAGATCGATACAGGTATTGCACTTAATTAAATGGATATCTTCGCACGGAGACACTAACACCTTCGAGCTGGGCTGATATTTTTAAGCAGTAAATACCCGGGGGAAAATCCCTCTAAAATTGCTACAGAAAACCCCCATTTTAAAATCCCCAATTACATGCCTCTAAGTTAATGAGAGGGCGAAGAAACCAATTAATACGAATAAAGATGTAACAAAAAAAGAGCAGGGCCTCGCGAGAATTTTCCTGGTATGCCCTCTTCTACAAACGACGTAAAGGGCTATCGCTCCTCAATCGGTGGTGGTATACCAAAAAGACGACCCTTGTAAAAGCGGCGGGGAATGCAAACCATCCAAGACCAAAGAGGCAACCCTACGCCCATTAAGATATAAAGGGCCGTCGATGCTAAATCGGTGAATACAAAAAGGATGGTTCATGCGAAAAGTACGACCGGGTTTGTGGTACAAAATACATGCAATACGAACGGCTTCAAATTTGTCCAGAGGTTGGTATCTTTAAGAAAATACAGATCCAATTTTCCTTAATAATTTTTTAAGCTTCAATCAATTTTAATTTACGCCGATTTTTCTTAAAGAACCCTTAATATTTTACATAAATAAAATAACAGTACCTCAAATAAAAAGATTAATTCGCTTCTGGACGTTAGTTCATTGAACTGTAAACGCACAAAACTCGTTTAAATTTCCGTTTCAAGAAAAATATCCACAATCACAACTTGGTTTTCTGATCCTCGAAACTAAACAGCAAAGCTTGAACGAAATTGTTTCGCGACAAAATTACGTGATTACTTCTTGGTAGTTCCCGATCGAATGTCTTTTAAAACTTCTCCGGATTATCTATCCGCGGAAAACCTCTCGGAGAACAATTTACTTTTTTACTAAACACTGCGGTAACCTAGACTCGTATGCATGCAAAATGTTACTATGAACCACGAACTGGTCGCATCTGTGTCTCAAACGCAATTCAAAATCTCCCGGAATAATCTTTACTTAATTAATTACTGATTAATTAAGCGCCTTTTTCAAGATGGTATGTCATAATTGGGCGAAAGCCTATTCAGGGACCAGAACAAGAGTGACAATAAATGAATACATAAATAAATAAATAAATACAGAAATAAATAAATTAATTAATAAAATAAATAATTCTTTGTTGTTGTCACTGAATTTGTTGCAAATATTACAAATCCCACGATAGGAGAGGACCTGATGCTTAATTCGCAATTTTAATCACGTTATCCTAATTTGAGCCTCTAATTTGTACACTCTGTAGACGCATTTAGTAATTTTTGTTCAGTTCACTTGTTCATTTTTTGATTTAACTCGCGAAAAAAAATGGTAACATTGAGAAGTGGTCTTTATTTATAGGTAAATAATAGAAAGCGCATCGCGATACCAGATCAATCAACAAAAATCTTATAATTTAAGGATTAGTTTCAGATGACCCAACTCTATCAATGTTTTAACTATTATTCAGTAGTGTAACAAATTGATGATTTATATTGCATCCTAGTCCTAGTGGAGGCGTGTCGTGGTGGTGACCTCAAGGGTCATCAGGGGTATCATAAATGTTGCATAGAAATTGCTACGGATGCTCCTTTTTCTAGCCTATTGTCCGCCAGGGAATACGGTTCGTACGAAGAAGTCCCCTTCCTCCCCCCAAATATTGTATGGAATTCCAACCAAATGTCACGTAATGTACTGCAGAAGTCATTAATTACCACACGTTATTAATTTTGTTCCAACTAGTTTCAGAAGGTACAGAAAGATCCTTTGTGACTGCATCTAGCGTAGGTATATACCACCAACTCATATGAACATTTAATTGCCGCCATAATATTGTTTGTCAGTTTTAAGCGTTCCATATTGAGCTGAAAGCTGTTCCGACATGATGGATGAGACAGTTTTCATTAACCTTACGCTCCGGATAGTTAAACTTTGATTTTCCTTTTTTAGCGCATTTTTGCAAAAATTTTTTTTGTAAAAAGTAGCTTTTAATCTCACTTTGGCTGGCTGGCTGGCTGGCTGGCAGTAAATGCGCGCCCGTAGAAAAACGCTTGTAAAAAGACAAGGAGTGTACATGTAACTATCGGGGCCGTGTAATTAAGAACGTTAGGGATGGGGCTACAAGATTTGGAGTCGACGACATCTGGACGCCATCCCCGAGCGTATTATACTAACCTGGAGATTTTTCAGTTTTTATCTATCTTCTTCTACAGTTTTTCTCCGATTGTTTTCAAATTGGTGTCGTCGGGAAGATCTTGTCAACGCGCACAACTCCTGCGTGGCGGAATTTTGTTTTTTTTTCCTAGGGGCGAAATAAACCACCTTTTGCGCGGCGCGCTTCGAGGGGTAGTCGACTTTGGGCGCCCAAAAGTTTCTTACAGCGCGAATCGCGGTCTCTCTTTCTCGTGTCACTAATAGAAGGTCGAGCTATGTGAAGTACCCAAAAGTTGAATACGATTTTATGCCGGGATTTTAGCGAAATCTACCAAAATGTGAATTACGAATGAACGGGACGTCGGAACTGTGTATCGACAAAGGGAATGTGGTAACCCCCGACGAGATCTTACTGATGGTGGAGTCGAAACTTCAAATCCGAATTGTTGCGGGTGATCAGAAGTGGGTGTCGACAAAGGGAATATGGTAACCCCCAAAGGATTTTACTGATGGTGGAGTCAAAACTTCAAACGCGAATTGCAAGTGCACGGTAAGTGAGAAAATGGTACCGACAAAGTGAACGTGGTAGCTTTCGGCAAGATCTTATTGATGGTGGCGTCAATATTGGCTAATAAAACACTGATCTCTGCCACACAAAAATGCGCTGAAGTCCCTTCGATCTCACACGAGGACTTTGATCATTTTTTTGCAGTCCCTTCATGTGAACGTTTCCCAGCGACAACTCATCGTGCATAATGGAGTCGCATAAATAAATTATTAGATCGCAAAGAAGAAGGCAAGCTTTCGTGCCCTTTTGTTCTCGATGACATCTCAGTTTCTTGCCCTTCTATGTCTGGATTATTTTCGAATATATAGAGTAAAATCAATGACTGTCTGAGAGGCTCCCTGAATGTTACGCGTAAGATAATTGGCAATGATTTGGACTGTCTGGCAACGGGAATGTTGCGGTACAGGTTGAAAACGGAATGCTCGAGGATTTTTTACGTAGCGGAAATGTCACCGACAAATATTGTATTTTAGATTTGAAACGAGCCGGAAGAAATAAGATCGAAAGAGGTTATGGGATATTCGATAAAACCATTAATATTACGAACTATACTGGAAGATGTCATCTAATCTAATTTCTTGGTCGATTTCAGATTTTACATTCATCCTCTTCCAATATTCAACCTTTTCTTATATTCTACCGGTAGCGGAAAAACTGCAACTTTAAGTGTTATTGCGACGTAAACATTTTATATGATGCCATTAATATTATAGCCGTAGTCGCCGAAAATAATAGTGTATTTGACAGAAACAAATGGAAAAATATTTCCGTGCACCATTATGGCAGCTATTAATCAGGGTTATGCGATTACCGGCGTTTTCCTTTGCTTGCTGGTAGAGGTAGGTATACATAAACGTTAATTGTAGTTTCAAATTTTCGTGTCAGTGTGATTTTAAGTGCCACATAAATATTATATACGCTTTAGTTATAAAAACATCACTCACTCTTCATGTAGTCACGGAAACATTGCCGCTAACCTGTTAAAAAAGTTTCCCGCCTTTCCATAGACCACTAATGGATCGTACGGGCCTTTCTGTCACAGATAAGTTTATAAATGGCTGCACCACCAAGCGCTAGTTCTGCCAGCGATATGAGTATGACACGAAAGATGATATTTATGATGTAAAGGTTTTATCTTTAGAATGGAAAGTGGGCAATTTATCTACTTTTCTTCTGAAATTACTTGAACTTAACAGTGGACGCACACCAGGTAATGTTGAAATATATTGAATCTAAATTGGGAATCCTAGTCACAGCACCAATCTATAATATACCTACTCGAGCCAGTTTTGGGGAACTTGATCGGCACTAATCTAACGTGTGAATTAAATATCAGGATTAAGTAAGCCGGCTAGGGAAGATATAAAGGATAACATCAAATGCAAACCCCATCTCACTCGCTGTAACAAAAAACAATGACATGCACCTCGGTGTGACCGTACGGGGTCATTGGATTTGACCCATTTTCAATTGGCTTGTTACATGTGGCATATAGGTCAACTGTGCAAATTTTGAACCAAATCGGTCCAAGCGTTTGACAGTTATCGTGTTCACGCACGGACGGACAGACGGACACCATCGACTCCCCTATAAAGCTGGCATCGCTTTGCTCTGTCGCTTAATAAATACATATGTGAACTTAGTTGATTGATTATGTTAATCAAAACAAAAATGATCAAATACCATTTTTCTTTCCAAGTTATTGGACTTAAAATATTTGGTTTGTTCATAAAAAGAAATACAAAAAAAATGTAATGCCTGTCTATTGATCACGTGTCAATGAGAAATTTGATCCTTATCTAAAACTCATCTTTACCACTTAGTACGTGCACAAAATATACACACACCCCTGAATGCTAAACAAAATCCAACCAATGATATACGGTATCACTAAAATTAAAATCAATTTACCACTCAATGAAACAAAATAACCAAAAATCCTTTCTTTGGATTCGATTCTTATCAATAAATACAATACAAAATCGGTTTCATGCAAATAATTTTCACGGGTCGATTAATTTAGGAATATTAAATTGCTTCGAACATAATTACGTAAGCAAATTCTTAAGTATTACTCGATATCGTGATTATGCACAAGAATGAAATGCCAATGTTCCGCCGTGTGAATATTAATTTTGCCCAATTTACTTACTAGGTTTTGTTGCGGATAAATGCACCGATTAATTGTCTAAATTCCCTGCAAATCTTATACAAAATTTTATTTAACGCACAATCCGTTATGCAATGAAGTTACTCAACTTTTAACCAGCCGTTACTGTTAGCGATCCGAAAATATTTCTTTATAACAGTGAGTTTTAGTGTCAGTTTTTTAATCCCGTTTTTATTTCAAAAGCGCTTCTCCGACTCCAAAATGTTCCTTCGTGTGTATTTTACCACTTAGTTTTGCACCAAGTTAAACTGCTAATTCTTTACTAATATTGGGATAGGTTTCACTCCATAAATGCAAGTTTTGGTTCTTGAATTTCGACCGCTAAGCTTTCGATCTAGGCGAAGATATTTCTCGCAACTTAGCTAAAAATGTCGACCGAAAATCATTTTTTTCACACACCGGTACCGGTACGTAGTCGTTCCCTATTGTATTTACGTGAAATAAACCGAAGAATAATAATAATTACCGGATCTAAATTGGTACGTGCTCGCTCGCGAAAATCAGCGTAGAATTATCGCAATTATATGAAAATAAAATTCTCATACGCCAATAATCCGTGCTAACTCTTTGAAAGTCTAACCTCGTCTGCCGAAAACCCCCCTTTACAATTCGGTCTGACTAGCTTTTTATTTCGAAAATGCACACTGTTATCTCTCTTACTCTAAACATACTTTGGTTCACGTTCTCTATGCAGCGGCATATGTAAAAATTTTTTTGTTGGACAAACATAAACTTTGTTTGAAAACGACTAACCTCGTTGGACACTCTGTCATTGCCTACCGGACGCGTTAATCGCTTGAGGAAAGTTATGAGTGCCAGTCTGACGGGCGATAACACAATCTTAATGTCTTGATAGATATCATTTGTGCATACTAGAGCCATTTTGTAGGCGGATGTCGTAAAATTGGAAATGTGGAGAAGTAGAGAGGATCTGTTTTCCGGGCACGAAGCGGAAAAGCGTTAGCGAGATAATCACGTAATTTTAAATTTGCGTTAAGCCCTTGGATGGCGCTAAATGTAGACGATTCATTGCCCGATCAATTGCACAAGAAATGATAATCGTAAAAAAAGATCCAAGAAAACTTCAGCAGTATTCCTTCCGGAGATCCAACATTTATTCTATATTGTCCAGCTTTATGGTACCATCCCTGCGACGAGTGCAGTACTGATTTGTACTATAGGGAAACCATCGATTCCAGAAAATGCTATAATTAAAGTATTGGAATTCTTTTTGATTTGTATTCAAAATAACCATCGGTTCTCTTGAAGAAGTTGCATTAAAGTGTATTGAAAGTAATCAGAAAAATTAGGCATACCGGAGGCGGGCTGCTCAGGGTTTCCTGGCCCTCTTCAGTCAGAGAACGGGAATGTTAAGATGGATAAAGTTAAGGATGGAAACGGAAGGAACGGAGTTAAGATGCTGAGAGGGAAGCCAGCATTCGCCTGGTAGTTTTCAACATAATGCTACCATTATATGCGAAGCTGAGTCGGTCACCAAATAGAGGTACCGATCATCATTAATTCGTAGATGTTATCACTCAATAAACCGACCCACACATTAAGGCCAAAACGTATTTGAGGTCGCCGTTGTTGAAATCGATGCGGATTTTCAATTGACCAGTAATGTTCATTGTGGTGAATTATGGCCCAACCTAAAACATATTGGTTCCAGGTTAGCCCACCCATTGAAATATTTCTGGCAGCGCAAGAAGCCGGGGGATGCCTTTGATTAACAGACTCTTGAGCAAATGCAGTACACTTCTGCAGTAGAAATGGGGATCAACAAAATTTTAAAACAGATGAAACACATGCACCCCGTTACACTGCGTGCCACAATCTCTTTTTGACTTTCTTTACGCCACAAAAATACGAAACAAACACTCCATTAGCAAGAGTTAAAGTACCTCATGTTTCAGTGACCCTTTGCGGACCGTCACGCACATAGGTAATTTGATACGTTCAGAGATCGTGGACTGGATGAATTTTTCCTTGCTTTTATACGACCAATGTTCATGTCAACAACCAGTCAGTGTACTTATCTTTCCATGAACAATGTTCTAAGCGACAACAATGCATCTCAACGTTACTCACCAAGCTCAATGCTCTTTTCTTTTGATGCTCGTTCAACTTATTTATTATCGTGTCGTGAAGCTTTCGGACGCTAAATAAAGCCAATGAAAATATAGTAAGCCAAATTGCGGGGAAATATAAGAAATGTTACCGCAGGACAAATGGGTTCAGTGTAGCTGACAAAAATAGAGCAAAAGGGAAAGTTTAGGGTTACATTTCCCCCGTATTGTACGCCCGTGTTGGTGTATTAGAGCAGAAAATTAATGTCAATTTCTAGAAAGCAGCAAACTAATTTTGTTAGGCTCGTTTGTTAACGAAAGGTTTGCCAAATTATTAAAATTGATGTTTTATCCAAGTAATTGTTTGTTTTGAAGTGATGCCTTCATGTAATAAGCGTCTCGAGCTAATTTTGTTTACAAACTCGAGTAGCTCGCGTGTGGGTGATAAATGGAACCTTTTTTCTTGTTGTTTTTCATTCATAAAAGTAGGTGTCAATTAAGCGAATTGTTTTTCGATACAAAATCAATGCACCATTTGTGGTATTTTTAATTCATATTGATTTATTGAAACAAAAGTCTACATTATCACTCACAACACACAATATAATTAGCAAGGGAAACTAATTCTGTATATTTTACGTACTTAGGTACCCCTAAGTTATGTTTGAATTTATGTAGGTGTCGCGTACAGTTTACGTTACTCATTTCGAAATTCCTGACTCAGCTACGCTTCGGCAGTATACACGTGATCTACCGTACTCATATGTGAGTAACTATTACGCACTTTCTGAAAGAGGGCCGATCTTTATTTTTACACAAATCAAGACAAATTACAGTATTTTACACGATAGTCGCTTCTGAGCTATATCCCCATAAAATCGTGTTTATTAATTTATTTTTAGATAAATATATGTAAAGTTTTTATATCATACAATTACTTTAAAGAGAAAATGCGCCATGTACAGCACTTCCGTACTACTAATCCGTGCGGTTTTTCAAATTCGATTACATGTTTCCCTCGAACTTGGAATGGCTGGCGGATGGATTTCTTTTTTCGCTAATTTTAAATAGGTAGGTACAGTTTCTTTGACCTTAGCTCTCCCAAGGTTCACACGCGTGTTATTAAATTTTCGCGCTCTGAACTACTTATACTGAGCTCTACAAAGGCGCCAGACGCATTTAAAAACGCGATCTTAAGAGTACTAATTTCTTCCTTATACATCAGTGACAGTGCTTTTTCAAGCTACGTAGCTTTCCTTATTTGACCGGATATGTTCAGCTGTACTGTACCTTACTTATCAAGAAACTTAGCGTATAGATCCCCCCTTAAGCTGTTATACACAAGTTTAAAACAATCTCATGACGTATTCAACTTACAAAACTAAAAAAACACGCTTAATGGAGTAGGTATCTATCAGATAATGATTCAAGCATCAAATTTGGTATATGTATGCTCCTATAAGGATACCGTTTTATATAAAAACGCTGGCAACTTAAAAAATTTAATATGGGGTTTTGCCAAGATGGCGGCACGTATTAATTACCATTAATGGTTAGTACAATACCTTTCAAATGGTGTTATTACCATGAAATTTGGCATGAACACTTCTATAATGGTATTATTTTATATGAAAACGCTGCCCATTAAAAAAATTCAAAACGGCCGCCGGTTTTTCAAGATGGCATTAACTATTATTAGCGGTAGGTAAGTATCTTTCAAATGATGATACTACAATTTGGCATGAACGCTTCTATAAGGATATTATTTGATATGAAAACGCTGGTCATTTAAAAATTTCAAATTGACCCCCGTTTTTAATTATCACCTACCGACTATGTGGTTCAGTGGTAGAGCGTTAGGCTACATAGGCGGAGCGCGGAGTAGTACCGAACAACTTAAGACCTTCGGCAAGGGCAAAAGTGCAGGTCACTCTGTGTTGGGGGCCCAGAACAAGAGAGTGATAATAAATAAATAAATAATCAATATTTGCATTATTGTGCCGTCATCTTGGAAAATGGCGGCCATCTTGAATTTTTTAAGAGGCCACCATCTTGATATACAACAACGCTTATACAGGGTGTTTTTTTTGAAGATGGGGGTACAACAATGTAAAGGCGTTGAGTTATTTTATATATTTTATTATTCTTGACATGATTTTTATGATTGATGAATCCGTTTCTTCCAATTATTCCGGATGTTCAAATGGGCCAAATTATTGTTCCAATTCATAATTGTCGATGGTCAAAATGAGCACAAATTCGTGTGTTGAGGACGTTGCGATTCTTGTATCTTTGATGTAACAACTTCATCATAAATTACCGTATGGTAATTGATCTCAAGAAACGTTCAGTGCTATCCCTTATTACAACATCCTTGCTCTTTAATTTAATGCATAATGTTTCTCTCGTTAAAGAAAACATGTATGGTAGCATGTTGCAATCAAGTGAGTGGTTGTCGCGGGATACATACCTACATAAATTTAATTACGTACAATATTAAAGCGAGTTTCCCCATGTCGTTGTCGTATTTATCCTGTTGCTCATTTATCAAGGAAAACCTCAGAAACTAGAGACAGTAGTTAAGACATAACTTCTTAGAGTTTGGTAATAGTAAAGTTTCATTAAGACGTTTAGCGCGAGCAACTTTTCTCGAGGAATATTTCACAGTTTCGCAAAATCCCTTCATATATATAGCGATTGTACACGTATTCGTTCTCTTTCTGCCAAATAAGGGCGCATCCTCGTTTCTATTCTTTAAGGGTGTAATTTTTCCAACGCATTCCTTTATTAGGACAATACTGTTGAAATAGAAACTTTTGTAACTTTATCGAGATTAATGTAAATTCACTTATTATTTTACATTATGCTTTAATTGGGAATCAAATAATTACCTGCGTCGCTTGGACCTACACAGTACACATAACCAATTATTAGACCTTGTTGATATTAGGTCGGTTTCTTTCTCGTGGTACGGATCAAACCTAAAATGTGACTTGTACAAAATCTCCTGAACCACGCCCTAAACTTACAAAACTCCTTTTTTTACACTGAGCCCTTAACCTTCGGTCTACTGCGAAGGCACGGAGAAGTGGCAGTACTCAGGATCAGGACCGATGGGCCATAGAAATGCATACTGGTTTTGGGGGAGACTACTTGCAATAACTATTATGTATTAAAGTCAAAATATCATTTCAATTAGTCAATGGTAGCCAAAGACATGAGGCGATCGAAACAGGAACAGATTTTGTCCCTAGTACTCCATACTAGGGTAATGGCAACGAAGGGAGGGAAAGCACCCACTAACAAAGTTAGTTACACCTTAATAATCCCACAAATAAAATTCCTAAAAGCGGTTTTGTAAAATGTAAGTTTGTCCATGGTAAATGAAGTACGCCATCTTATACCTCATAAAACTAACATAATCTTCTCCCTTGGGAATAAATGGAAATCACTTGCGAAAAATATCCCGTTGTTTTAGGTATTTTAAATTGAAAACGTGAAACTATTTGTAGTTCATCATTCATGTACTGTATATTGACTGATGTCTAATTAAATTTATTTTCGTAAGGTACAGAATTAACTTCGGCTGTCCGCCTGTATTAGAACAATAGATCATATCAAAACAACACGTTCGGAATTAATAACTGAGCTAAATTCAAATCAGTTTACGGACGTCATCATAATACAACCAAATTGATCGTTATTTGTTTAGTGGATGAACCAGTTTAAATTGGGAATACAATTCGCATGTTAACGGAGTAAATTACATCGCATCATTCTATTAGTAAATAACGAAAGGTCACTAGAACGATATTTACAAAGTATAAATTGTGCACTTGACTGGTTTGTAGCGGAAAAATATTCTAAATGACCGTATAATTTAAATTAATCGATTGTTTTAGCATGAGCGGGAGAAGGTTGTAAAGCTGGAAAACAAAGTATCAAGAACTGTTGTTAAATTAGACTCTTGTCAGGAAAAAGTTTTAGGAAAGCATATCTGGTTTCTTTTTCTGGTCGTTTGTCAGAATTTCGAGTGTAATTGAGCAAGTAATCTGCATTGAAGTTTGTTTTCCGGATGGATTTATTGTTACAAACTACTGTTTGCACAATTTTCGGTGATGAATTGAAAACATTAGGGGTTATGTTTAAAAATGATACAACTGATTGAATATTTTCATTGCAATCGAATGCAAAAAATGACAAACGTGTCTTAAGCAGGGATCCGGACAGAACCGAAAATCGGACCGAAACCGGTATTTTTTTCAGGGCCGAAAACCGAACCGAAACCGTTATTCCTTGAGAAATGGAAACTTATTGAGAACCGGGTACCCTTATTATTTTGTTCGGTTCTTTCTTTCTCTCTTTTTCCCTATAAAACAGCGTATTTCCATCTCGCTATGACTTGCAAAGGTCACCATTTAAAATTATCTAAGATAATCGTAAATGACGGAAGAATTAAATTTATCTTGTTGATAATTTAAATTTTGCTATTTAAAATTATCAACAAGATAAAAAAAATGATTTAAAATTATCATTATGATAAAAATAATTATTTTATTTTATCATATATGAATTATTTTTATCAAGTTTTTTATGCAACTAATAAAATTCCAATCGGGAAAAGTGGGGGTGCTTAAGTGCTAACTTGATTTCAAGTTGGCACCCCCCACTTTAAAAATCGGTTTTCCAGCAGAATTGAGCGGGTACAAATTAGTCTTTAATTCATAGTTTTTGATGCAACTAATAAAATTTCAATGGGTAAAAGAGGGGGTACTAAATTGATTTCAAGTTAGCACCCTCCATTTTAAAAATCGTTTTTCCGGCAGAACTAAGCGGGTACAAATTCTAATTTTGTGGGTACAAATTAGTCTTTAATTAAGTCCTAAATTATAGGCATATTTGTACTTGATTTGGGCAAAGTGGAGGTGGAAACTATATCGATAGATAAGTATGGCTTATAATACCGGCCGTAAGTTATCCCGGCGTTGATTCAGTTTTGATACTTGTCCTAATTTTACGTAGAGCAATTGCTAATATATAGTTATTTTGTGTGTCTGGCAACGAACAATATTTGACGTGTTTCGAATATTACCTACCAAATCAAAGTTTTCTCATTTCGGTTATAAAATATGTACCTACTGAACAAATATGTAATTTATGTAATGAAATATTCCCTAACGGCACAAAAGAACTAAAAATATCGTAGATGATCAAAGTAAACAAATAGCGTTTAATATGCCTACAATCATCCCCTATGTAATGGATTTCCTATTTTTAAAATAATGACATGTTTTCCAAAGTGGTGTTGAAACTTTTCATTGTATTTCTTGTAGGTGACCTAACGAATAAAACACCCCCAGAATAATATTGTCTAAATGATGTGATCCTACGTAAAATTACAAATTTCCATTGAAATTAGGTCAACGGCATCCATATAAAAGCACTTTTAGGATCAATTCAGTCAAGTTTAAGTGCTTACAACAAACACGTTATCTACGTACTTGAAATGCAATGGAAATCTCGCAGATCTGTCTCGAAGCAGTAGTGCTTTGTTTGTCATTTAACGTGCTATAAATGCGGTTTACGTCATGAAGCATTTAGATAATTGATCGGTAAAGGGGCATTCCTTCCAATATAATTACGAACCGAATACCACGGTTCGGGAGACATAAATATATGCGATGCTGGAACCGGAAATCGGAGAGCTGAGCGACTGATCGATTGGAAGGGCTCGGTTTGTGAATGGAATGGAAAGTTAGCGTAATGAAGGGAATGTGTCTTCCTGAAGAATTGTAAATATAAAAGAAATAAGAGAAAAGTGATGTACTTTAGTATTCCATTTGCATCGGAATTACTTGTGGCAAGCAGTAAGCGTTGGTATGCAAAGTATATTCTCGAATAGAAATTACGGCCTCTTATTTGAGCACTTAAAAGGTATGGACTGCCATTTTCTGAGTAAGAATTTTGGGGCATTCTGCTTGTCAAGAAACATGTATTTGGGATTGTAGGAAGATTCACTTCGGATAATTCGCCTTTGGAATATCCGCCGAGATTGAACACAAACCAGCTACAAATTTGTGTAATCCTTAAAAAATGCGCTTATAAAAATAGACAGGTAGCCCCTATTTTTGACCCTTCCTTGGTATGGGTTAGTTAAGTAACTCTGATGCAATACAGTCCTTACGAGAGCTGGCTTGGCATCGTCACGTTACTTTTTGGAATTGTAAAACGATGCGGTGAATTTCCTGGCGAAGGTACTGCCAAATTCGTGAACATCTTCTGGGAGTAAATATTTTGCTGTAAGTATTTGGGTAATGGTACCTATGCGGTCAAAATTACCACCCAAACAGTCACCCACATCGTTATTCGTTAGCTCAAATTACAACTTTAGTTTCGTTTAAAGAAGTATATTTATACTTTTTTAGATAACATAACAATAAAACTTAAATCAAACAATAATAAATTTATAAAATGTAAAACATTTCCTCCATGGGCACCGAAGGAGGTAAAGTGCCCATAATGGAGGCGGCGTTCCCCCACTGAGTAGCAATACTTATTCGCTGTTTCATGTATTGTGTGGATCTCAATTCTCAAGTCACTTTATACATTTTATAAACTTGAAATAGCCGAAGGCCTCAATCAAATTCCGTACATTCCAATGAAATCACTACTCAAATTTTGAATTCAAATTAACACACGGATTAAAAGAAATTAGCAAAATTTGACACAGAAAATTAAATTCTACCTGGATCCCAAATTGGGATTTAAATTGACACATAATTGATTAATAAAAAGAAATTACAAAATTTATGGTAACACACATTTTAAGAAAACAAAATTAATACGAGAAAAAAACCTGTAAGAAAAATGTAAACTAACTTTACAATAAATAACATTTTCCGTCTGTGAATATTTGAAATAAAATTCCCTAGATTCTATAAAACAAAGTAGAATAATTTTAAATACAGGATGTCCCGACTGCTATATTATATTTCTTAAACGGTTTGTCTGACTGAAAAAATGTTTTCGTAAAAAAACTACCTTGTTTCATTGTACATATTTTGTCTCGTATATGTATACCTCTATCTCCAACAATAACGAAAATACCTCGCGACTGAAATTTGTATTACACTTCTCGCGCATATACAGCTTTAACAACTTATAGAGTGGTTGTTAAAGACAACATTGACTCTCTTTTTGTTCTGTAAGACGGCAAATACAATGAGCTTTCGAATGGTGCACAAATTCTTGAAAAATATTCATAAATAACTTCGTAAATGCGATGTAAAGGTAAAATTTCTAACTTTTAGAAAGTGCGAAATTTTGTACAAATTATTTTTTTCTGGCTATTTGCAATCCCTGCGACCATCGCGCCCTCATGATTCAGAATCGGCATCTAATTCTGCACAAGATACGTATTTTTCAAAATGTATATCTTTGAGTTCACATACCATGTTCGAATTTTGACTCCCAGATTCCCAACTATACGGGATCCCAACGTTTAGAACTCTCATGCCGTACTGTATAACAAAAACCCCTTCCGAAGAATCATTCTCGAACAAAAACCGCTACCTATAACATCGAAACAATCAAACCCAAATTCGGAATAAGTTACAGCTTTTTTTTAGGGTAACGGCGCCTGAGACACACAATTCCATAAATTAAATCAATTACTTTTCCTTCTACCTTCAACTCCTAGAACACAAATACTTTCCGCATGACATTTTTTGTAACGAAGCGCCCCCAGATACCTTGTGTTCACATACCTGGTGTGATCATCCCACGGTTTATCTAACTTTCGCACTTGCACATAATTATATGGGAAGTGCTTTTAAAGTTGAAGTTTTAATATCACCATTGTGTTGGCCTTGAAGTTGCAACTATGCGCAGGCGCCATCTTTTGGGGAAAAAGAAATTAAACTATCCTTATTACAGCCTTAGTTATAAATGCCTTTTTAGATTACCTGTGCATTATTTTTTCCTTTCTCACACAGTGTGCTTGAATGATTGTCGTCTTTCATTAGACATTGCTGACCTGTAAAGAATATCTGCTTTAAGGACTATGGGCAATTTTTGTGAGATTGTGTTTGCCTTTGGGTCTAGCCTCACTCCTTACGATTATTGGATTTGCAAATCTACTAGCATTCACTATTGTTTATAACATATTTAAATATTTAAACAATCGTCTTGTAAATTTTTTCTAAAAGATGAGCTCGGGTAGATAATAAGGCATAGACGATTCTCTTATTGGATATTCTGCTTACCTGAAATTTAACACGCGATGAGGTAGGATGAGTGCAAGCAGGTAAGGTTTGGGTTACCCTGCTTCCAATGTTCCAATTTCTCTGATCTGCTTTTGTTCTTCGTCCAGATAGTTACCTATTACGTGTATGGTTTTCAAACGTGTTATAAGCATTCCGAAGAAGTGGGTGTTTTCGAACAACTTAATACACTTAAAGGGCTGTGAAAGAAAATGTACCTATTTCAGTAAACGATTGAATCTGCTTGTAAAAGAGATCATAAATTGAACGAAAACTGCTTTGAGTTGAATATCCACATTGTGTCAAAGTATCCATGATTGTTCTCTATCAGTACGGATTTTGGTAGCTTTTCCTACGTCTTATCTTCGTGAAACAGGATGAAACAAGGATGTATCACTTGCCCTGTTATGCAGTTTAATAATTCGGGTGCCCTGGTCCTAGCTCTAATGGATGAAGAGATTAGTAAGAGAGTTTTATCTCAAAATATCCTTCCGTTTAAACTAAGATTTCGAGCGTTTCGAAATTCATTTTTATCAATGTTGTAAAGTTATGTGTTTATAGTTCAAGTGTTGACGAAATTTCGATCAAAGTTTCCGTTATACCCTGCACTTGGAGTTTATGAAAAGCCATGAATTTTAAATTTCCGGCGTTTGACTTAATTAAATTAAAAACGAAAGCAACGCTACTTTCACATAGCAAAGTGTTTTAGTTTAATTTCGTAATTTGTAAAATGCTTATGATGCGGCAAACTGTGTACCCTGAAAGTCAACGTCCCTTCATAATTTTCAACACGTGTAAACATGGAAAACTCTGACAATCTAAAAAGCAGTGTAGTATCCTTCCCTTTTTTAAGGTAAAAACTGTTTATCTTATTAATTTAAGCCTACACAGGAACTGGTAAGTAATTTAGTTACGCGTCCCCTTAAATTAAGGTTTATAAAAAATTTATTAAATCTGTAAATAGGTCAAAATGTTTAGCGTGCTTTAATTTGTGGGTTACCTGAAACGCTTTCGTCATAAAATTGCAAATGGTTTGATTATAGGTATAGTGCCAAAGCACCAACCCTACATTTGTCTATCGAGCGCCGATCGTTTGTATTAAATCGGGAAAACTTAATTTCACAGAGAGCTTCCGGCATGCGCGTTATAACGACGAATTTATTTGTAACTGTATAAGGGACAAGGGCTTTTATGGCCGAGGTTTAGGATTTACAATATTATCTGCTAAGATTTACTTCCATTGTGAGAAATCCGTATCCCGTGACTAGAAAGCGTAAATGGGAAGAGATGAAATTAAATGCGTGGGAAGAGTGAACGAACTCAACTCAACAACGTTGGAGGTGCCAATAAAATCATAAATCAGAATTTGGATATTTCTTCCTTTCGTAGTTTTGCCGTATTTCATTGTAAATTTTATCTACTTTCTGTCTTATAGTGGTCGTGGCCCGGCATCCCTTAGTAGGTATGGGGGGGGGGGGGTAGAAAAAAAGATAGGATGTAGACCCAGAGATCCTCCCTGGAAAAACTACACCCTAACCACCCCCAAAGGTACATTTTCTTATGTTTTTGCAATTTTTCTCGGAGACTAATTGATTTGATTGAAAACAAGAGAACTTTTTTTTTTTATTTAAAGGAATAATGCCTGAACTACAAGGTCTTGTGGCATTTTTGCTTATACAGCAGATAAGATTTACATTTACATGGCATCGATTAGTTGAATGTCTTTTAGAAAACTTATTACGTTCTTTGGCTTTGAGAAAGCGGTTTCTAAGTGGTTGCCGATGTTAAAGTTGTTGCGCTGCTTCGTGGTCCTAGGACAGTCACAGAGGATGTGTCTCACAGTTAGTTTGATATTTCATTGTTGGCAAGTTGGTTCTTCTTCCTTTTTAAGCAGGTAGTCGTGGGTAAGTCTTGTATGTCCGGTTTCCAGTCTTGTTAATATTGTCTCTTCTCTTCTAGTGATATTGCTTTGGGATTCTGGGGGGGTGTGTTTCGGTTTGTAGTAATTTTTTGTGTTCGCTGTTTCTTCCCATTCCAAGTTCCATGCTTTGGTGATACGGTTTTTAATTATAGGTTTGGCGTCGGTCCTTGTGGTGTATGTCGTGCTTGGATCTTTCCTGGATGTGGCCTCTTTTGCTTGTTGGTCTGCTCTGTCGTTGCCTTCGATGTTGATATGTGATGGAATCCATAGAAAGTCGGTTTCTTTGCTTTGTGATTTGAGTGTTTTCCAGGTGGTGTGTATTTCATATATTATATATATTATATATATTCATGTTGTGGGTACATGTTGTTTAATCCCTGTAATGCGCTGAGCGAGTCCGTTACTATTAAAAATTTATCGTACACGTTTCTCGATATATATCCGAGTGCTTCCTTGATGGAATATAGTTCGGCACTGTACACACTTGGCGCATCTGGTAATTTGTATTGGTAGGAATTGTCTTCGTGTATAAACGCGCATCCAACAAGATTTTTAATTTTTGAACCATCCGTATATATTATTTGTCTGTCATTATGTCTATTAAGGATTTCTAAGAAGAGGTTTTTATAGATTGCTGGATTTGTAGAATTTTTTGGGTGGTTGGTTAGTTCAACGTTCGGCTTTATAAGAGGAGTTGCCCAGGGTTGCTTGATTTGGGGAGTATTCGGTAGTTTAACTTGTATTTCAAGGGATCTTAATAGCTTTTGGCCTCTTACTACTAATATTCTTTTTGACCTAGCGAACAGATTTTGAAATTCCGGTTGTAAAGTGACTTTTTGGTTCGGATGGTTTGGTCTACCCATGACTTGTACCGTGTAGCAGAGTAGTTGTTTAGAGAGCCTTGCTTTTAGGGGTAGTTCACCCGTTATTGCATAGAGGCTATCTACTGGTGTTGTGCGATGTGCTCCTGTAGCTAAGCGGAGTCCATGATGATAAATAGCATATAAGGATTTCAGAATGCTGCTGTTGGTTCCTCCGTAGATGCATAGGCAATATTCTATTTTCGACCTAATTAAAGCGTTTAATATTTTTATTATTGTATTTGTATTTGTTCCCCAATTTTGATTTGATATAACTTTGATTATGTTTAACGCTTTTCTGGTGTCTTCTATGGTTTTTTTAATATGAGGGATCCAAGTCATCTTGTTGTCAAGTACAACTCCCAAATATATGATTTGATTTGTGTGTTGGAGTACGATGTCATTGAGTTTAAGTGAGGGATTTCCAATGTTGCGTCTTCTAGAGAAAGTTATGCAGTGAGTTTTGTTGGTCGAGAATTGTAATCCAGTACGGTCAGACCATTTTTCTAAGCGGTTAATAGCTTTTTGTAGGTACCTTTGAGTGTCTTCAAGATTTCTGTTAGAGGTGTAGATTATGAGGTCGTAATTTAATTCTCCTAAGTTACAGATTTTAATTTGCCAAAGTTGTAATGCATAGTTAATAAAAAAAAACATTTTTATTTTCATATGGCGGATTTATTAAGCTCCTTACGTCTCAAAGCAGTTGAGATAAGATAAGAACATTAATTACTTATTTAACCAATTCTATTTCGGTAACCTTTCTTGCAGGGTTGCGTCAAAGGTTTATTTATTACTTAGATAGTAATTAACAGTTACCTACTCATTTTAAAATTAAAAGCCGTAAGGTTTGTAAGATACGTATATTTTTTTTTTTTTTTTTTGGTAGGTGGGGAAATGCTCCTTAAGCACACTCCGGAGGGACAATTTCCGGAGTAGTGTGGGGCTCTCCTATCAGGTATACCCACTAAAACCCCACCTTAGGCTCGGCTTCTAAGGCCATTTGCCTTTCAATTACACACAAAACAAACCGTCAACATACTATAAGTATTACAGTTTATCATTAAAACCAATGCTACTAATAAAACGTAGAGTATTTAGGCATTTGTCATTGGTATTAAGATTTTCCGCCCAAGTATCACTTATTTTGTTAAAATCTCGCGCATTCCAATATTCCGGGCAAACGCATAGTATGTGTAATTGTTTTTAAATGTTGGGGGAACGATTAAGCGATCTTATGTAAAATGAATAAACTCTGATTTTTAGTATTTTATTGTATCAGTAGATTATTTTAGAGCCTTTACTCACGTATGCCATACAACGTTCTATCCAATATTTTGAAGTTAATAAAAGAATTCGTAATGATGTCTCATCGATGTAATTAAACATATTTTTTAAAATTTAATCTATATAGGTAGTCAGCCGAAATGGTAACCAAGCCAGTTTTATTCTACTTTGCTAGTTTCGTAAATCGTCACTTACTATGGAGTATTGGAAAAAAGTTATTTTAGTTAAGTATAAATATGTTGGCACATTAGAAATTATGTATTCCCTGACCGAAAAAGTCATTATCAATTATTTACCTCATTTTTCTTCTGGGTTCCTATAAATCGCTTTCTCTATCTGATTAACCTAACAAAATTGAAATCCTTACTAATTGGAAAGACTTGTTTTGGTTTCCATGAAAATCTAATTACTTAGGTTTTGCAAAATCGATAAAAATTTGACTGCGTTTACGGTTCATGGAAAATAATCAAATTTCGGAAATTGTTTTAACATGCGGGACCAGGTCTGTAATCCTCAGTTGGAGTTTTGGTGGAATTCAGGTAACAACTTTGATAAGGTCCCTCCCGATGAAACCAATATAAAGATATGATTCATGCATTGCATATTGCCATTAGGACTTTCTCCACCAGTTCCTTTTCTTTTATTAGTTAATTATATCTTGATTGCAAGTTGATGAAGGTTAGATCACAAATCATTAATTCGAATTAATCCATCGTGTTTCGTTAGATAGATTAGGTACACCTTACAAAGTATGAGTTTAAAAGTTTATTTTCCAAGGAAGGACACTAGTTATGTTCGCAGTATAAGTAAAAAGTATTATTTTTAAGCAACTTTGTGAATTTAAGAATTAGTTAATTAATTTAACATTAACGCTCGAAAAATTGAACTGAAAAAAATTTATTTTTTAATGAAGTGGAAGTAAATTACCCTTCCCAATTTTAGATGTGCCAATTGAAATAAATGTGCCATGAAAAGGTTACAGACTTTCGAATAAATCGAAAATTTTTCCACCCGCATTCATATAATCTTACAATACCTATACGGCTTTCAATTATAACATGAGTAGGTAACCGTTAATTACATAGTAAGTAATAAATAAACCTGTTTTCAAGCAATCCTGAAAAGAAAGACCCAAGGTTGAATTGGCTAAATATGTTATTAATCTAGTTATCTTATCCCGACTACTTTGAGACGCAGATAGCTGTATAAGTTCGCCCTATAAAAATTAAAAGTAGGATTTTTGAACAATTAGACATTACAATTTTGATTAATTAATTCAAAAATTGTACTTGGACGAATTGAATTAAAAGACGATGGGTGGGTTATTATTGTCGCATATTGCAACAAGATTCTTTTTTTAATAGGTATTTGTCAAATGAATCGCCGTTTCTAATTTTAGACGCGCCAATATTAATAAATATGCCATGAAGCGAGGTTACATGTGCGTAAGTTTCCTAGCAGGTAAATCGAAGATTTTGCTGCCCGCTTTGGCAAAAAGGTGTGCGGATAAATTACAACTAACGGCATCCCTTCTATTCCACTTAAAAACCGAAGTCAAACGAATTAATTAAGTAAATGGAATGTTGGTTGCCTATGTGGCAGGTATGAGGCATTCGAGGGACATTAAATAAGTCAGAAACTGTACAATGGGAATAAAAATTAGACAAAACGAAAATAAAAATTAAAAAATCAAACACATGTCAAATTTTCTCAAATCAAGTGATTGTGTCTTCTTTACTCCCTTTTATCTCAACAGAATTTTTGAACAACGGCCACTCTGCCTTTCAACACAACACTTTTGCTCAAGATTTAGTGTAGACGATCCACTTCTGGACTTGCCACGTGCATTTAAATCTAACTCTCACATTTTACGTTAATTGTATGTGCTTCCATAATTATTTACTAAGAGCCGGCCCACATGTACCAGGTGATTCATACCGTGCTCCTTGAAAAAACATATAATGTAAAGTTAATAACTTTGATCCAACTTACTTAGACCGCAGCTTCGCGCGCATCTGAACGATCTTACATTATCGAACGACTGGCCATTGCTTGCACATATCGGATCGTATTGCTTTGTTACGCGACTTAGGCAATCTGAAACGCATCTTCGAAAGGCTGGAGTGGCGGTGGTTGTCGTTGTGCCACTAGGGGCTGTGGTCTGCAATTGCTGCCAGTTGTTTTTATTCCAATAACCCAAATTGTAGTACCCAAAACCAATTTGTCTTGATTGTACGTTAATGCATAAGTAAACGATGATCACTAGAACAAAAGATGTCAACATCCTCGGTGGGAAACTAATTAAGTAGACGGTACTTACAAATAAAGAAAGTAAACGCCTTCATTATCTCTCACGTAATGATTATGGTACACCTTACCTTCGCTTTTTGAGCAGCTTCGGCGCAGAGGGAGAGAAAGTTGATAAAAGGCGATGTCACGTTTAAATTAAAAGGAATTAATTATGACACCATGCCAAAATAAGGCAAAACATACCTATTTCATCATGAAATTAGTACACTATGTCCAAGATAGAGACGTCTATCATGGGAATCAAGGAAACCATAGAAGACACTACTAAGATGGTCAAATTAAGGAAACGTTGCGCTTTAAAGAAAACCCGAAGATTTCGATTATTTCCGAAGATATGGCAGAAAAACCAAACTTTGCCGAATTAGTTTTTTTTCCGATGTTATTTGAACAGATACAACAATAACACTTTCTCATTGCCACTATTTGAGTTCTTGAAGACAGGGTTAAGAGATTTTCAATGCACCTTTTCCTTTCGGAGAAATTATTATCAACTTTATTTTTTTATATGTTCTGTAAAAAACGTACATATTGTACGGGTAGCATTTTTTGTTACGGATATAACTAACTATATAGGGCACACACAAAAAGTTGGAAACCGATCGGACATATTTTCCATTTTACAGGAATTTGTCCGATAGGATAGGATAGCTGGCAATATAAAAAACTATGTATGTATAAAATCAATGGAAACCAATTCAAAAATTAAAATCAATATTTAAAAAATCTGTTGTATTGAAAGGTAATCGAAATGTGCAACGTAAACTAATTTCGTGGATATCGCCATTTTGTTTTCACCTACGTTCAGGTGTGCACCATTTTTGGGTAGGAATTTTGGAAATTTTTTTACAAAAAGCAGAAAAGGAATAAGAATAACTGAAAACTGAATGATTGACGATTTATAAGACAAAATTAAAGAAGATACGTACATTTTGGGACCCTTAGTGCTGTAGCTTATGAACTAAACGTTCACATAATGAATAGTTGCCTCCATGCTTTTAGGTAAAATCCATCATTGAATGGAAAAGTGGACAGTAACTCCTATCTTCTCTTGATTTGCTAAGTAAAGGTAATGCATCTGAGACAACCCCCAATATTGTGATCGTCGTGACCTATCGCTTTACTGGACTTTTATTATTGTTTGTTTTTTGTTACTGTTTGAGTAATTTGTTGACTATTGTCTAAACAAAGAAATTCGTCTAAAATATGTTTAAAGTGACAAAAGTTACATTATCACGTGCTTGGGAAATAATTCCGAACAATGAACAGTAAACAATAAACCATAAAGTACTCATAATTGGTCGATAACAAAAGGTATTACGACTTAGTAATGCTATACGGGCAGTAATCAGTTTTTAGGTCTTTCGCTATTGTAGTTTGCTAACAGAGGTAGACACAGGAATGTTGCAATTTTCTAGAATCTTTATTAGGTATAGATATAGAAAAATAGCAACAATTTTAGGAGATATTTTATTTATACTTCTAGTAAAAGATGTGTATTCTCAGGTTAAATGTGTAAACCCACGAAAATACGCAAATAATAATACGTAGGAGAAACCTTGTACAATGCATATATCTGATCTCATTGCAGCAGACCCGCACCTTCCTGCGTATAATCTTCACCTTTGATTATAACTAGGTATATTCAAAGATCTTCCGAGATATAATATGAGATTTGCAATTTGCATACCTGTTGGTGTAGTTAATCAGTACACACATCAATTATACGTGTGCATAGTTTGTCATAGATTTTAATAACTCTCCTTGCGCACTATTTTCAAAACACTTAATTAATTAATGGAAAATATAGACGACGTCACTGACACCTAATTATGAATGCGACATCAGCCAATATATAGGTAGGGGAGATTTCAATATTGCCATTGCAGTACAATTCATTTTATGACTTTATGTCATTTTGCAAGCCGCGTAAAATGACCCTAAAATAGAAATGTTCATAAAACGAGAGCATCCTCGAGGCCTGTGGAGTGCCTCCTCGTAAAGGGGCCTCCGCAACATTGAACTCTTATACGCATTATCCAAAATGTGGTAGAATAGTAGAGAAAGGGATGTAATTAAATAGTGTAAATGTCGAAATAACACCAATAACTAATTATGCGAAAATTAGATGACTTTTAAATTAGACAACTCAATTACGCGACCAAAATGTAACGACCGTTTACCCTGCAATTTTCTACAGCACCTCTCGGGCCTAATTTCATCATCATAGTAATACTGCAAAGGTAATATCTTTTTATTTATATCGAATAATTGACATACTTAGTTTAATATCGCTTTTGTTTATAAGTAAAGTACTTAAACAATTCTTTGTACCTAATTATAATCTACTACTTAAAATTTAGCCCTTGTGAAATTATGCGTTCGGCTGTCAAGTATTTGTAATTGTAATTAAGTTTCCCAAGCACGTAAGCTGCTGGTAAATTATATTAAACTGAGCTGAAAGGATCATTTTCATTGCTTCTCTTATATTTCTACTTATATTTTAATTTTATCACTTCACTAATATGCATTTAATTTGGTGGCAAAATGTTTACTACGGCTGACAGTAAGGCGAAATAGTGCCTTAAAATTTGGGTTCTGTAAGAAACAGACGTAGGCTGAAGTAACTCCAGAGGTCATTGTATTCTGTAAGTGGAAAACTTAAGGACTCAGTCAACGAAAAGGGTTAGTATAAACTCGCCCCGGATTTACCGTTTACCGGGAATCATAAAAGCCCATAAAGTCTGCCCCAAAAGAGTGAAGAGTCGGGAGACCTTGCGGTCGGTTCAATCGTCGGGTATATTTGTAAAGGTGATGCATGTAATGTAGAAAATGCTTAGTAGGTACTCGCCTAAACAAGTGTCAAAAACCTCGAAACCATTGTCTACGTTCCAAAAAGCCTAACACGATTTCAGGCACCCAGGTGTTTTTAAAACGCGCAACATTTGGTTGTATTGTTTATCAAGCTGCCTCTGCTTATATGCCAGTGTGTAGTGTGTAGCTTATACTAGATTAAGGCATGGAAGGTAGTTGGTAACAATGCAAATTACTCTTCGGTTAATTATTCAGAACACCCGAACCCCAATTCTGTGTTGGAAACGAATAATCGATTTCGTGTATAAATTTAACCATTTGACCACTAATTCATTAGCGCACTTTGCATTTTTCACGCACCCATTTGTAGAGGACGCCTACAAAAACAAGTTGTAAATCAGCATATGCATGATTAAAGCACATTTTTGGTAATAAAATTAAGTTTTTATACTGGTAGCGCTATCTAACGGTAAAAGTATAGCACCTCCGAAAACCATATCGAAATTATTTTCTTAAATTATCGATCTCACAAGTAATCTAACTCAAAATAGACTAGAGCCTGAACATCTACGCTACATGAGAAAGCTTTTAGTGAAAATTTGATGTCTCTAGCTATTGTACTTGCTGAGATCTCACCCGGACAGCCAGCCATAACGAATATAATAGCGTATTTTTTTCAAAAATGCGCTAAAAATTGCTTTCGGACTAGAGAAGCAAAGGGGAAGCTCAAAGAATTTCTTAGCAACTATGCTACAATTTACAGTCTAATTTTTTTCACTAAATTCTCCCTAAGGCATACGTTTGGCTTCCGAACTATATCAACCAGACACTAAAATAAAACATCGTCGGGTGGCAGATGCATTTATTACATTCGTCAATCTATTCCAAAAAGTGACTTAAGTAGGTAACTATAAGTTATTTGTCATACATGGCCCAGCAATTAGAAACTAATTAACGTTTGGTGATAATTGTGCTACATTTTCTCAGTTCATTGTTGGAAAGTTAAGTAACAGTCAGTGATTAAAATGTTGCTTTATTCATTTCTGTGTAAGTGTTAATTTTTTTACTTTTAATATGATCCAACGTCGTAAGTCATTGTCAACCAGGAGTAGACCGGTATACTCAATTTTGTAACTAAAAAAGGCGAATGATGCAGTTTGTAATTCGATTGTTGTTTGGCAGGTATTGCTGCAGCAGTGCATTTTAATACGGCGCACTCACAGCATTACGACGACGAGGACGACTACTTTTCATCAGAAATCGGATTGTATAATACAAACCAACGTGAAAATTCGCGCCCTCCGGCCACCTCCTTCCAATCTTCCGCACCAACTCTTCAGGTTCCGCAACCGACAAATCCCAATGCAAATGTCAACACTCGCGTCTCATCTCCACCACTTCAAAAACTGCCTCCCGGAATTACCATCGTATCAAACCAGCAAAACAGAGTCCCAAACTTAAGTAGCAATGCTGCTTTCCCTCCAAGCAACCCACCAATCCAGCAAAATAGCGGACAAAACATAGGTAACATTCCTCCCGTTAGAAACCCACCAGTTCAGCAAAACAGGAGACCAAATCCCAACGACGGTGGGGGTGCTCCAATGAGGGAACCTCCGATTATCAGCTCGACGACTCAATTTCCGTTTACAACAACCGCTCCGCCCGCTTTTCGAAGATGCATACAAACTTGCGGCGTGACAGCAGAATACAGCCCAGTGTGCGGTACCAACAGAGTTACCTATAACAATATGTCGCGCTTCCGGTGCGCACAATATTGTGGACTTAGTAAGGCATTATTTTCTTAATTTAAAACTGTAGTAATCGCTTGTTTTCAGTCGTGGAATTGAGCAATATTGGACGCTGCCCATAGGATAAATAATATTTTTTAGCTGTCAACTTGAATAATTATTTCCGGTTAAAAATTAAATCCGCAAATATAATTCGTTGTGAAAACGACCAAATGCACTACCTAAATTTGCTTATATAATGCTGAACCATAGATCTCCGATGATCTACCATCCAAAATCAACCACCACATATTTGATAAAATTAGAAGAAAAAATAGCAAAGAAAACGGTTTCCACTATTTAAGTTTTATGATTCTCTCAACGGACTTTTGTTAAACTATCAATATCAATGTGTTATTCCCACATTATGGTGAGGCTACAGAGATTAAATCTATTTTCCCTTGCTCGTTAATGGAATCTAAAAAACCGCAAAGAAAGCTTGATCAAAACTGCTGATACCCTTTTGGTGGTCTCTTCAACCGTCTTGTATTTATTACGCGTTTTTTCGATATCCGTGGGTCCTTAATTCCTCTTCCTTGCCTTCAATTTCCTCGTCTACTCCTTCTACAATTATGGTTTCCGCCTTTATCATGTCGCCCCTATGTGTTTGTAGCTTATCGATCCTATCTTTAATTCAGGGTGTCGTCTTCCCATGTTTATTCTATCGTCTTTTTCCTCCCCTTCCCTCTTACCATATAAAATTACTTCGTTTTCGAGCCACTGTTTTTCTCAATTATCACATTTCTTGTCGCCCCTTCGGGCCACACCTTGCATGCGGTAGTCCATGCTGCCTTGAAGTCCGTACAGTTGTCCACCATACTTCAAGTTTCCTCACTTTGGGTTTCGAATGTCTTATTTCTTTATTTTCTTTCTACATATTTGGTGAAAGCTTAGGTGTTGCGTTGGTCTCCTCTTTGGGAGTGGCCGGTAAACCTTTAATGAAATCTGAGACTCGCTCCAGTCTTGGTTGCCTGGGTTTAAATAATAAATCAGGTGCTATCAATTTATTCATAGCTTTCATATGTATGCATTTAGGATCTGGCGTTTGGATGTCTTCTCCCAGTTTTTTTCCTTTTAGGAGCGTTCTTTCCTTTTTGAACTGACAACCCCTCCTCCTCGATCCAGCTAAAACTGAGTTAATCTTTTTTTTTTTTTTATTGATGTATTGCTCCATATGGAAATTATTTATGATATATAAGCAGGTAAGTAGAGGTAAATAATTTAGATTAGATCTAGATCTAAATTATTTACCTCTACTTACCTGCTTATATATCATAAATAATTTCCATATGGAGCAATACATCAATAAAATCAATAACATGGACTTCTCCAGCAAACTCCTACAACTGAAATATATACTGAATTAAAACATAAAATCTAAATTATTTACCTCTACTTACCTGCTGAGTTAATCTATTCTCGGAGATTTGGGAGGAAGTTTTCCATCTCCTAACCCTGTATTAATTTCGTTTTGCGAAGAAAACATGTTGGGTAATAAAATCGATACTACGGGTGCTTTGCCCTACTAATATGGTAACCCTGTTCAAGTATTTTTTAATTTTTGGAATTCTCATTGAGTAATGAAAACTCGGCAGTCAGTAAAAATGAAGAAAATTGTCAATTCTTACGAAAATACAGTCAACTTTTTCTCTCGTCAATACATCTTACAAGAGTTAGATTTATTACAACAACTCTATTAGAGTGCAAATTTCTTCCTTTGTTATGGATAAGGATGTGCTTAAAATGGAGTTTGCGAGAAGAGCTATGTACATATTATGTCACCAACGAAGGAGGGTTACCTTTGATTTCTTTTAGGGTTTTAATTTTAGTTCAAGTTTTAGTTCCCATTTTTAGCTCCGGTCTCAATTTTAATTTTCAGTACCGGTGTAAATTCCGGATAAGTTACATTACATACTCTCCTTGTTCCACATACGAATTTACGTAACCTTGCATCAAATACCTGCGAGTGTCGACCTTTGACATATTCCACTAGCTTATAATGAGTTGCCATGTTGCTGTAAAATGGGTAAACGAGTCATGAAGAAGATTTACTATCAAGATTCGATCCTCAATAAAGGAACAACTTCCATAACTCTTTAGTGTCTTAGCTAATACTGTTTTGCCTCTTCAAGGTTATAGGCGATTACAAGTAATTTGTGTACTTCAGTACCTATTCAGTATCTTTTCCATCTCGGTTGGATATGAAGCGGCTGATCAATTAAGTAACGCACCTGGTATAGAAGCAGATTACGAGTAGAACGAGGCCCCTCAGGCATTATTCAACTAATTATATACTAAGACCTGCGGGCTTTTGACTAATTTAAGGTTTTGGATGCGCGAACTCAGCTCATTTCTTGGCGCCAACATCTAACTTTATTACAAGGTAAGAGTTTCATTATATGTTTTACTTGTACTATGGCCCTATACGTGCGAATTTTTGCTAGAAACATCAATTTGTTAATTTGTGGAAAGATGTTTTATGATTCGATTGCTAATCGATCATTCTTCATTGAGGAAATTCCAAGTGTACAGTGAATTTAATAGGAGTTGTGAATAACGTAACTTGTAATTTTGAATATTTGCGTGACACGTTTTCCAATTGTGGTGCCAGAGTTTAACGGGCATGTCACAAACTTTTTGTCACAACTAGAACACATGGATAAAGCACTTTCGATTGAAAATATTCCACCTATCACAATACAAATAAAGACCATCACGAAAAAACTCAAATGGAATATTCGTTTCGTAATTAAGGGCCAGTCCCTGAACTTGCACCTGTTGCCCACAATTATGCAGTAAGCTGATGTTTGTTTCGATAGTCATTGAGTTATTGGGCAATAAAGGCATTTATTATTATTATTATTTTCCCATCCTGCTAAATAAAAGTGACAGTAGGTGAGAACGAAACAGCATTAAAGGTTGTAGGTGAAAACTGAGTCTTTTGGTGCATGTCAATCGAAAATCAATAAAAACCAGTTGGAGTACGGAGGACAAGAAAAATAGAAACCGACTTTTGCTTGAAATCCTATCGAACTACAACTTGTGGTAAATTTATGTTTACGATAAAGGCGATACACGAGTACTTACACTGTTTTGCATCTAAATGAGATTTTAAATCGGTTAATTCTCTCCATTTGGTTCAGATGCCAACTACTGCAATTACAAACTTGCATACATGTAATAAAACCTAACAGCTTATAATTGTCGTATAAGACAGGTGTGGCATTCAAACTATGGCATGCAAAAGAGGTTCTCACGACATTTAATGTATAGAAATCCTCCAGGAAATCTCTACTTCCTGTTACTTTGCTGCAGGTAGTGCAACCCTAAAAGTTGCTTACAATCAACTAGTGCAGATGTCCTAGTCTTATTCATTGCAAAGACATTGGAGAAGAAAAAGGACGTGATTAACATCATAATTAACATGCGAACAGAGATCGATGGGGCGATACATAAAATGGCCATTCATCAGTACAGCTACGTAGGGTTGCCTACCAAAGAAATTAAAAAAATGATCGAAATTCCAAACCGAAGAGGAAGTTAACACCAAAAATACTACAATTAGCGAAATTCCTAGACGGTAAATTGGCGTAGGTATAACAAACTCTTTTCAGTTCGTGACTGCATTTAATTTAATAATACGAAATTATTGTAAGCGGGTGTTTTAAATGCCATTAAAATTCATCTTGGCGTCGCCCTGGGCGATTTTCACAGACTAAAAGGAATATGAAATCTCTACAGGTTAGTTCCCACCGTTTTTAAATATTTAAACAAAAGAAACAAGCCGTTCGATGTGGGGAAGTAGTTCACAACGTAATGTAAATACCAAAATAATTTACCAACGTTTATTAAAAGGAAATTTCTACATTTGTGAAACGTGAAATACGCACGTACAAGGAAATATTTGCAAAGCGCCAACAACATTTAGGTAAACACATAATTCCCCGCAGAGAAAATTATTATTATGCGTCGTATGATCTGTTTTGCTTGGTTGGGAGAGAAAAATTATGGCGTTAGATTAGGAACGATCGATTTAATGCATGTGCAAAACGTAAGTACAAATTTATGTCTGAGGTTCAGACATATCACCAACATGAGCCAAATTAAACAGTCAGTATGAGGTTACATCCATGCAACAGCGTGATTGCACCTTCGGATTTAACAATGGAATTCAGCGGAGCTCAACGAATCAATAACTTTCGCATACTTAATGCTTCTATTTTATGTTACTGTGAACTGACTGCATTACGGCACATATTTACTGCACAAATTCGTTTAATTTGTACCAGTGAATTGCAATAAAAGAACTGTTAAATGATTTTTTTGTTTTTCGTGATTTAACTACATCGGATGTTTGTTAATAATGGTTTGTCGCATTTGGGTATTGCATCAAGAGAATAAAATGGTACAACAGTTATTTTAATTAACATCATTGTAAACATGTTCAATTAGTAGTTGCTACTAATCGCCTTTAAATGAATGAAAAAAACTTCATGTGGCGTGTGACACAGAACCATGTATAGCACCCCATAATATGGCGCAAGTTGCAGCAAATTGGCTTTTATTGAATAATCAACATCTAGCAAATTTATGTCAGACCCAAACAAATAATTGAAAAGTATTCATTCAAATGAAGACGGCGCACTGCTCTTGTTCAGATTACGAAATGCAAAAGGGCTATTTATAAGATTAACAGTCAAAGGCGTAGGAGAATTTTAATCTACCCCTGTAGCCAAGTTTATAATACTCATGGGAATGGCCAAAAGCGGGATTGATAACGTTCCGTTGTTTTGTTGAATGTATCCTTAGTTTGAGTAACTGACTGAATGCGCTTTTAGTGTGTTATGTACGTGTGTAGTTTGTACGATTGGGAATATGACTTTTGCTTTTGTCATTAGAATGAGAGGTTCTTATTTTGCGAAAAATGAAATCTGGAATAGAACATTCCAAAGTCATAAAGTTAAACTTTTCTAAATTCTTTACCGTAGGTAGGTATCTATTCCAACTTGTAAGTTATTTTTGCTTTTTGGTATTATTTATTTCACATGTTATTCTTGTTTTGGTAACAACCTATTATAATAAGTCTTAGTTCCAGTTATTGTTGTAAATACTATTATTGTATATATTTATCAATTCCATGGATAATTGGATAACTAGATCGAAATGAAAATAATCGAAAGATATTGGTTATTTGAAGTATTTTGGGCATGGTGCATTAAGAATTTTTGTAGAGAATGTAATAAGCTGTCATATGGTGTAATAATATACAGAGTGTTTCATATAAAAAAGTCACATTTTTGTTATTATCTGAAAAATCCGATGTTTGGTTTTTAATTAAAGATTAGGATTTAGTAGAAAAAATGGTAGCTTAACATTCTTTCTAACTATGCAACTAAGAAAGTTAGCTATAGTGCCGACTCAATTTTAAACACACTGTATGTGATCAAATTCAAATCAAATCAACGCCGTGTCTTTTTTATATGGATGAAATCACCACATCATCTCAAACTTCCAGTTTTTGACTATTCGTCTGTAACGGGTTTGATGAATTGGAATGGACGGTGACGTTGTAGGTATGATGCAGGAGAAGGTAGTTTGACGCGGATACGGGATGAAAGCGGTTGAACGGTTTTAAGCTTTGAGGTTTTGAACAGGTCTGGAAATAGAACGTTTCTCAGGTCAACCAGTCACAGGACGAAGTGTCTTGTGAAGCAGATACAAAAATGACTATTGATAAGAACGGGAAGTGGAAGTTATTCCACGCAATGCTTTGTTATTGATAGATGTGACATCTAGCGATCGCCAATGTAGTTAATTTTAAGCCAGCGTTACCCGCTAAATAAAGTGACATCCACATTGTTACCTTACAATGTTAAAAAACAGTTGTCCGAAAAAATTACTTACTCCAGTCAAATTCGTCTTCAGCGATTTGACCAAAATGATGACAACATGTGCACATAAATATGACCCTAAGGGTTAACCGTGGTTTCACTTCCTTTCCTTTCATGTCTCATACCTTACACTTTACAGAAGTGCAGAAATTAAAGAAAGAACCCCACTGTTAACATTTCTTTTTCAGTTAATTGCCAGACTAGATTACACTATAACTTCATATAGTGCTATGCATACTGAAATAATTCCCGCTCTTGTATTCAGTAGAACTTTCATGGCAATGAATCCTACCGATCCATTTTCGAATCCACTCAGCAAGTAAATTAGGCTTGCGCCAATTTCTTTATAAAAATGTAAATCGCTGTCATTGTTAGCAATTCCCAGGCGGGTGTTCATTACCAAACAAAAATGTCGATTTCGCATTGAAATATTATGCGGAATAGTTATAATTTACGCATCATTTCCATACAAAAGCAGGTTGATGTCGGAGGTTCTGTTATTGCAACCGTTTTATCCTGTACCATTAAGTTTCGGTATTTCCTCTTTATCTGGGTCATCTAAATTGGACGTAGGTAGATGTAATGGAGAATGAACGTAAACCGAACGGGTTATTTATTGTAATTTCCCGTAATCTGTACTAATGCATTTAATTATTCTTGGGACAATTTCACTCAGTTGCAGAAATTATCGTTTGTACGGCACACTTTTCTATCGACAGGATTGCGGACGTCTACTTTATGCGTGGTGTGCGTACGTTTTGACGCAGATTTATTGATTCATCTACCTTCGAAAATGACTTTCTGCACTTGTGGGAGTAAAAGTGGGTTCCTTTTGCCACCAAATAAAGAGAGTAATAGTAAATTAGACCCTTGAGTAACTGTCATATCTCTTTAATGGTTATCGATGGCGTATTCGACTCGTAATTTCGCGTGTTTTTAGTGATTACTATATATGTCATTCTCCATTGTAATTGTGTAATTTTAATTTTCCCTAGGAGTTACTGATATGAACATTTGTGCTGCTAACAAGAAAACATGACATGAAACTATTGGTCAAGTATAACTGCGTATGTTGATGTATCATTATTTATGAAATTTGAAAGTTCAGAGTGCATCTGAAGTTCTAGAAGTCATTATTTTCGGTTGTAGAAGACGAAGTTTTAAAGCAATGCTGATATGATGCTGCAGCTCCCAGTTGTTTAATTAATAATTTGTCATCTGAACCTCATGTTCCAAATCTTGGCACGACAAAAGATCAAAATTCGTAGCTCTCTTTAATTTCGCTGTAGGTATTTTGAATTTTTCAAACCCTCGGCGGTAGCGCCTTGTAAACAACGATTTCTTATGTGTTGTGGCAACAGTATCCACACAGGTGACATCCCATACCAAAGAACGACCTTTCTTCCAAGGGATGATTGTAATACTATCTGGTCGTTTACCATAATTTCAAAATAATCCTCAAGGTTCCAGTATAGACCCGAAGGAATGTCGGCAAACACAAAAATCATTTATTGCGCTACGTCGAGAGAAACTGCCATAACTTTTGGAACATAGACTATGATGTACCAACCGATCAACAAATGTTCCACAAACGCACACATGAAGTTTGCAAATCTCTGAATCAATCCTTAAATACGCGGCGATTCATTTGTCTAAAAGGATTCCTAAATTTGCAGAAGGTAATACCACGCACCAGATTCATGTTCAAATGGCTTTGTGTGGTAATCCACTAAAATCAGTCGAATCAAGAGAATTATTGAAATTTATATGGTTGACAGATGAGAGTGGTCTGTTTATCATTTTGACATGTTGATCTTGCTGGAATTCTCGGGTTTTATTCTTCTAGTCCTGCCCGTTCTCTCTTTTAAAACTTTCATTCGTTTCTCTACTTGTTTCTTGTAATTTTCTGGTTTAAATTATTATGTGGGATTTTAATATTAAGCCCAGCCTGGCGCCCGAATGAAGGCTCCCAGGTTAGAGGTGCGCATTACCACCCCGCGGATTTTGGGTTCTTCCCATTTTACATATTTCCTTTTGTCATTTTTACATGTGCTAATCCTTGCCGTGGAAGAAAATTATAAAGAGTAGCTAAATTATAATAGGGAGTGGAGTGAAATTATAATTGAAGGTTTGCTATTAATGATACCAACCGACCTCTTTCCGAGTCGACAGCGTTGAAAGTAATGGAGATTGGAATAAGTATCATTATCTTCGTTCTCCTTCAGTGACAATAAATTAGGAAAGATAGGTGACGAATCGTGCACATTGCAATCTTGCTGACGGTAACATGAAAACTCTTCGAATTTTCAAATGATGCAAAATTTCTCGGGGTTCTGTCTTTTCTGGTGTATATCCTTGTATTTTAAAAATTACTCCGCTTAAATATGTTGGTGCAAACGGCCATAAGGAGCGTAGAGTTAGTTCGAAGTGTGAACTAAACTTACTGGGTACTATCAGCCGGGCCTGCTGATCCCAGGTTTTTTTAAATGAAGATGTTACTCTTCACCCTCCTCCTTTCTCATCCTGGCTTGGGACAGGCAACGGCGGAGTTACTTTGGTATTTACCTAAAAATATATTTTCTGCTCTGACCAAAAATTCTGATTTTGCCGAAGTTGGACCTTTGAATATAAAAATAATGAATCCAAAGTTCGGATGAGAATTGCTAAGAATCATCAAATCCTCAAATTTTATCAAGGGGGGTGACCTCATATTCACAAACATGGTTTTGCAGGTGTTTATAGTGCTATGTAAATCAGGGGGGTATTCCCTTTATGTTGCAACAATGTCGACAATAAGGGAATGCCTTCCTCGGCCGCTAAAGAATCCGCATAAGTAGCGTAACTTTAGTTGTACTTTTGCTGTAAAAATTTGGTCGGTTTTAATGGTTTTTTGTAATTTAAGACGTAAAAGTTAAGAAACAGGTGGGTAAAGGAAGTATTGCGACTATACGCGAATTATTTAACTGATGATTGATAAGGGGACTTTATGAAAGTAAAATTTAATTGATTTAGATTAGCGATGGCTCATGTGAAAAGTTTGTAAATAAGGAAATGCGTGCTAAACAAACTAAAAACTGGAAAGCTGTGGAATTCGTACTCACAACCGGTGAGGTTGGAGTCCGAGTCTTAAACCGTTACTAATTTGTGGTTTGTTCACTTTTATTTAAGTAAATAAAATGAATTTGTTAATTTGTAAACTTAAAATTTAATGTCCCCTATAAATACATAAAATTAAACTACTCGGCAACGAATATATAGGAAAAAAGGTATGATGTCCGCACTTAGCCCTAAATAGTTGCAATTTGTTCCCTGTACCTCAATTATGTATAAACGTTTCTAGTCGTTTATCTACGCGCTTGCAAAGTTCGTCTACGAAACGTAAGTAAAATGTATACTACTCTCCTTGACGTAAAAGTAACAACGTCTAGAAGGCCCTTAACGTTAGTACATTAAATAGTAAAGCTCTATAGATGGCGAACTTTGCAATACCTACAAAGCGCATGGAATTTATGTTTGAGTTGACTGCACGTCTTTAGCACCGAGAATCTGGATTTCCCGATAGATGCAAATCCATTGGTCGAGTTAACGTGGCGTAATCTGAACTGAATAGTGCATTGTGTCCAAATTGCACAAACCCGACCAGATCGTGAAAGTCAAAAGGGTTTATAGCCTGCGGAGTTCCGTATGGAAACTATATTTCGCTTTTATTCCACCTGGATTCGTTTCTGAAGCAGCTTTTAGCTAATAATTGGCCGTAGAACTAAGTTTGCCGACTAATAAATTACATTTTTTTTCGAGGTTTTCCGCAGTTAATTAAAAAGTGTATGTAGCGTAATTGGGTTTTACTCAACGTAGGCTTACTCAAATGAGTTTTGGCAACTAATTTGCGCAGACAAAATTTTTCTGAATAATCTGCCACACGATAGCAGGACTGATCCTCCCTTCAGTACTGAAAATTGCGTACTGTAAAGTAAACTTATTATCTCAATTAATCGTTTCTTGTATTGGAGGATTTGCGTATAAATCGATTTCGGTTTATAACCAAATTTTTTAGTTTTACCTAAATTTTCTCAATTCTGTTTGATCATCCATATACTTTACTACATCTTTTTTACTCTATTCCCAATCCTCAAATGAATTTATAATTTATTTCAAGTATCATAGTTACAAAAAATTGTGTCGTATGGGAGGTTCCCATAATGGAAATATCGTGGGAGAACGTTTTCCTAGTGCCGTTCATTTCAAGATACAGAGAAATGATGAAAAAACGGAGTGAGGTATATAGAAATGTTCCCCAATAAAGTTCGGCGCGGTAAATTAAAGACACATTTCTATAGGTTCAAGATGAGGTTAAAGAAGCAGTATTAGCCGCATGTTTTGCAATCCATGCTCGTAACAGGTTCTCAAAGGAGATGTGCGAAAATTTTAGGTTGGAATTAAACAATTGAGCAGTACCGTGTCGATAGTATCCGCGACTTTTCCTTCACGGTCGAGTACGGCACAATGCGACACCGCTGTCTTTTCTGCTTGAAAGTAACTTTGTACCGATATACCACATACCTATACGAAACCATAAACATTCCGAATGTTAAAAGGTATGGATACCCGTTACTTATATAAAATCAAGTTAAATTTGTGGAGAGAGAAGACGAAGATTCGAGGAAAGGAGTGAAATAGTAAAAGAATGTTTATTACCAAGGAGAAACACAAAAGGAATGTGGCAAGTGCAAAGAAAAAATACTACGAAAGAAATGGATACGAAAGGGCGAAAGGAAGAGAAAAATAGGGAAAAGTGTGGAGGATCAGCTGACAAAAAGAGACATTGATGTGCCAGTACAGCAACAAAACGTGAAGAAAAAATATGAAGTTAATGGCGAAGTTCTGATGAAATGAGGAGAGAGGAACGGAGAAGTGAAGAAGAGAAGAAGGAAGAAGATTTAAATCTGTAGAGAGGAAGAAAACGACGTAGCGCATGCTATGGGAATGCAAAGAAATGGAAAAGGGAAAGGGGTAGCAGGAGTAAAGTACTGGAAGAGGGGGGAAGAACAGAGAAGTGGATGAAGATGATCCTAGAAAAAGAAAAAAACATAAATTAAAGGTTTTATTTTGTAATGATTTAAGTTTAAAAAGTTTTTGCCAATTGGCCTCCATAAAGTTTGCTTGATTGATTGAAGTATTCGAAGATATACAAAGGTTTAAAGAATACTAATAAAAGCATGAATCCAAACAGTCCAATAAAAAGTGGAGAAATCAAAGAAAAAGTACCTCATGGGACATGGATTGTAAGAAATCGTAATCTGATGCATCTGGAGTATTCCAAATTTCCGGAGAACCACAAAAAGCTTAAGAATAATTCAAAGAAAATATTAAGAATCTGAAGAATGGAGAATTGACCTGAAACATTCGCATAAATGGAAGAATCTGAATAACTTGAAAATTTAAATCCTTCAAGGCAAGGAAAAATCTCGAAGAACAAATTTTAAAGAATCTTAAGAACCCAAAGAATATGAAAAGTCCAAAGAAACAAAAGGATGAGAAGAATCAGAAAGAGTGTAAAGGATCAAAAAAATTTGAATAAAAATAAGAATATAATGAAAATAAATTAAACGAATAGGTATAGCAAACGAGGGTATGGCTATGGCTTGACATTACGTATTATATACGGCTAACATTTCCAATTCAAGAACTCTGATACACAAATTTGATAAATAATCCACCTCTAAAATTTCTTCGTAATCGCTCCATTCGATTTCGAGGTATAGTACTAACGGACAGACAGATATACCGCAAAATTATGAGTTCACTAGAAGCTTGTTAATAAAGGATCTGAGGATTCTGAAGAATCTGACGAAACAGAATAATTCCAAGAAACGGAAAAAAGTAAAGGCGCTGAAGAAACAGAAAGTCAATACATTATAAGTCCTTGTATACTTTTTGATACAAGAAATGATAATGAAAATGCAAAGTGCCATACCGCCTTTACGTACCTGCCACAAAAAAGCACATAATAGCGATGACACATCACAGAGCTTCCATCAATTTTTAAATGAATAAATGATTGTTCCATTGCTACCTGACTTACAATCAAATACCTATAATTGCATTCCGTTTATGAGGCTCGTGTATTAGGGGCGAATATTGAATTAAACTGCATATCAAATCAAAGGAGGCAAATGCACAATTCATACCATGGAAAGTAATCCCTCATGCAAATAGGTACGTTGCCCCTTTCTTTAATAATGTATGGTTTATTTGTGAGACAGTTTGCAAGGGATGAATCAAAGTTGTAAATTTTAAGAAAATGTAGCACGAATACGATTAAAAGCTTCAAGCATAAATCATCCCCATATGACAACCTTATCTCTGTTTACCATTTATTAAAGTTACGGCCTTTTTACTTCTTTACGACTTTACCGCACCACGTGTGAATAACGTGTAAAAGAATGTTGTGTTAGATCGGGTACACTCAGAAATTTTAATAATACCACCCATGCTAGACGAGGACTGGCACGTAATTTGAAAATAATTAGTATTCCCATCAAAACCAATTAGTTTGAGCGTAGAATAGCCAAGTTGGAAAGACATTTATCTGGCATCATGATTGTCATCTGCGTGTGATTTATCGGAAAGTCGTACCCGCGCCCTATTCTTTCTTTACTCTCGCTCCACTTTAATTACATATAAGTACCGAACGGTTTCCGGTGTAAATTTGAAATTAACGCTTTTGGTTACCTAGTCGTAAACTAACCGTTTCTTCTTCCTTTAGGGTCAGACATTATGGGGGCGTTTCTGGGGGGCTCGGATGCTACCTTGAGAATACGGTCGTTTGAATGCTGCTGGTAGTGCTACCATTAGTTCTTCGCCGGTAGCTATAAAGCGGAGATTGAGTTACGCACATTTTTAAAAGACTAATCGAGTACGCGAGTTTCACATTTTCATTTCCTATATTGCACATTTTCGATTTAGGATGTAGGCAATTCGTGTGTATTTAGTTGCAAACCATGGGAATACTAATTGGATATTATCGATTAAATTGGTGAGTTCACTATGATGTTTTTCATTGCTGAAAGCGTACGTTTTTTTGAGTTTGGGGGGTTCTCACTCTCACGCGTGCCTAAAGCTCGTTTTGTTCATTTTAATATAACACAGCGATCAATTTGGTAAAAGAATGTTTATGTATGTAGTTTGAATACGGTTAACGGGATGAAGTCTACACATTCTAATTGCTTATTAAATTATCAGCACAATGCCGCTTGACTTTCCATAAAATCAAACGTGAGAAATTTGTCTGTCCAATCACCGCAGCAGCATAAACAAAAAACGGATCAGTAGACCCTTGTCTCACCACTGCACTGTGGGAAAGTTTACGCTACACGAAAAAACAACACGCCCGGCTCAGATGTGCGTGTAGGAGGTAATCATCGGATCACTTCAAAGGAAAAACTAACGCATTCCAAAAGTCATTTTCAGTAAAACGTTACTCCCGCGTATTAAAGTGGATTACACCACTAGAACGCTGTAATTAACCTTCATTTTATTGTTACACATTCCCAGGTAGTTTTATTTTACTGTTGCCGTTAATTAGTTTGATTAAGAAGTGGGCTTTAAAAATGCTAAATTCCATTAACGCCGAGCCCACAACGTCAGGTAAATTATAGCCCTACTTCAACCTTCATTAGTTCTAAGACCCGAGGAAGGAAGAAATGCATAAATTTTGTACTGAAACAGATCACCATTTCGCAATTTAAATATCCGGTACATGTAGAAGGATGTATTAACGTCAAAAGGATGTTGATCACAATTTTTGCAGTTGCGACTATGTATGAAGACATCCGCTTAAATCACCTGCAATTAAATGTATTGAACTACACTTTCTAATGCTACTCAATGGTCTTGTTAATTCAATCAAGGCATTTCCTGCATTATTTTGAATACCAGTAGTAAAAAAATTAATCTTTTTCAATCATTAATTAAATGCCTCATAAAGTTGCTCGTAAACCTTAGAAAGAGTTTCTCTCGATTAAGTTATAAAAAAATCAATGTGTGAAAATATGGAGAGCCAACTTCACGCGACCCCCATTACGTGCGTCTTTTTTCCTGCAAAGACATTAATAGTTAGTTATTTCGTCCATTTCCTACATATTTCCCAGCTATGTCTTCGAAATGTCCTATTTGAGGGACAAGAATTTCCCTCGCGACCAACCCCTCGTCACTAACAGTTTTGCTATTGAGATTTTACCCTGAGTCATGCATAGAACTTTCCACGGTTTACAAAAAAACTGTTTGATATTTCTCCCTCGATTTCTCCCTGTCTAAATGGGCTATATCCGGAATCAAAAAATGGAGGGGTGTTTTAATTGGTATTACGAAAAGGTTCTCGTGCCTTTGCGAATCCCTATATGTAGCTTGGTTTTGTCACAAAAATTGCAATTTTCGTTTCAAAGCAAACATTCTTTACTATTAATCCAGGAAACGAAACTTAAAATACGAGATAAAACTGGCAATTTTTTCAAAATGCATCGATTTGCATGAAAATTGGGGATTAAGTTCAATTTACCCTCCACTGCAAAATCTATATTATGCCGATGGGCGATCTTCATTTTTTAAGGGTGAAAACTACCCCTTTTTGTCAAAACCCATAAAACTTCCTATTAAAGCTTAATGTGAGTAAACTTTGGTTCAGATCAGTTGAGTAATGATTGTTATACGCTTTGGAACATTATTTCCGAATATTTCAACCCTTAAAAATCAACCTTTATCGTGGTTTAATAAAAAAAAGTATTTACCCTCGAAAAGTTAACAATCTATTATTGACGACAGTTGTTGAGTGTGCATTTTGAACAAAGTATGGTGTTCAACCTCCTGATAGATGGTGTATCAAACGTTGATATAAATACTAAACAGTTCATAGAGAAGGAGTGTTTGTGTATTTGTGCAAAGGGAAAAGTTTCAGCCATCCGCACACGTATCGTATCGATATCTCCTCGAGTGGGCTCATAGTGAACCTATTCTCTAGTGGAAAAAACTCACTTTAATACTCTTCATTTTGATATAACCCATGGTTCTATTTTGTTTCTTTAATTAAAATTCAGATTTTCAAAGTCGTGATATTCTTTTTGAATCGCCCTGTGTATACATGACATAGTGTATGTATGGAATGGATATATATCCAGTTGTTTTGTAGTTATTTTGGAGAGAAGGGCGTTTTTCACAAAATTGCAGAAATTCGTTTTTCACTTTTAGCTTCAATTATTTCAAAATTAAGTCTTCTAAACTGGTCACACTTCTAGAATGTATTAATAATACGTAATTAGAGAAAACTGGAAAAGGGGAAGGACTAATTTTAATTAGGGTGGTAATTAGGGGGTTACTTGCGCTGATTTTTTCACTGAAAAAGTACGGATCTACCTTATTTTCATCGTAACTCGCTTAATTTTTATGCTAAAGTTTTTTTTTTCTTAAAGAAAGGTTTTTTCAAATACTGTAAAAAATATTCTACAAGCTTTTCTCGAAAAATGCATAGTTTTTCCGTTATTTGACTGTGAAACTCTCTAATTTAGCGTTTAACGAACAAGAGCTAACCTTTAACAAGCCACTCGGTTAATATTTGTCATACAGCCATTATTAAAAAAGCATTTGCTCTGTTTTTTTAAAAGCTGCGATTTTGTTCTCCACAGTTTTTTTAAATAAAATGCATACTTTTTGAGTTTTTTTTGCGATTAACCAGTTTTTGCGATTAACTATACCTAGTTAAAAACTTTCGGTCGCGAATATCTGGAGAAGTATTAACTTTCCAAAAAAAGTGTATAGAACACTTTTCGCTTAGAATTAATTTTTCTATCCATTGCTGTGTAAAAAGTACAATAAAAAATTGCCACCCCCGAGTTAGGTTGGCAACCACCCCCAGAGTGAAAGCGCCCTTTGGCATGATATAGATTTTGATGCTTAGGCTATTCCCTACCTACTGTCAAGTTAATCGATTCATTTTGAAAAAATTGCAAGGGATAAACCTTCATTTCCTGGACTATATAGGGTAAACCTGATAAAGAAAGGATTACTTACAAGTGGCAAAGAAATACTAGGGGTCATTGTTTGGTAAAATGTTTGAGCTCTAACAACACCTCGTGTTAAAAAGTTTTTCTAACTGCTTTTACTGGTGACTTATAATAAGGTAACTGAGGGATTTTTACTTTTCACACTTCAGAGAATAAAGTTTTGGACAGCCTCTCAATAGTTCTTAAACTTTCCGTAATTGAGTCCTGTGGTAAACCTTGTAATAAAAAAGGGCGCTTCCTTTATATTCCAAGTACTAATCTCCCTTGACTACAACACGCTTGATCCAGCGTTTTTCCATAAGTACCTATTCCCTTCCGAAAGTGAGAGTTTCTCTCCACTTCTTCATTCGACGCGAAGCGCTTTCAAGAAACAAATTTCGTCAGCTATGAGAAGAGATAGAAGTGTGAGGATGCCAAATCCCGTAGCTGCCTCACACTTGTGAGGAGGTAAAGTAAAGTAAAGGATTTTTTCGTTTTTACTTTTCCAGTAAAAAATACAAGACTTTCTTGTGCAGCGTTGTAATTTTTACTAGGATTCTGGACATCCCCCAACAGTTCTAAAGCATTTTGGGACATAATTCATTTATAAAAGGAGATTACAAAAATTTATTCTAACAGAAATAACAAATTATAATGGCTGATCGGGTGATACACGAATTTTAAATAAAGGACACTTTAACAACACTGCACAACAAGGGTGGAAATTCTATTACTACAACCATTTCCTAGATATAAACTTTGCGTTTTTTTTCGGAAGTGTATAGCAGACAGCAGTAGACCTAAAATCTCATTGCACGAATATCTTGCGCCGAATAGTCTGCTAAAGACAAATAAGGAGTTTGAACTCTTTTTGTAATAAAGATAGAGAACTCACAATGTTCACCAACTCTTACGCTGTAAGGCAGCAAACTTTGACTGCGTCCTGGTCCCTGGACCCCAACAAGCTACGCTACGCCTCCGCTGTATTCCCTAAGATTCGAAAGATCAATGGATAGATACAATCATATTCCCCAGTAGGGCTAGCTTAAACAAAATTTCTAACAATTCTAAGGATCTCAGATTTATAAGATTCCTAAAATTTCGAAGTCCCCTATAAAATTGCTAAATTTCTCAGATTGTGCAAACTTGAAAAATCCTTTCCTGAACACTAAATTCATAATATTCCCAAGGTTCCCAAGGAACCTGAAACATTCCCTATAATTTCTGAAGTCATTAAGTGTCCTGTGATCGAAAACGATTCCAAGAATCAAGGTGCTAATAGGATATGTCGCCTCAGGTCCCTCAAACTCAAGATCCGAACAAATGTCAAAGATTCAAGAAAAACCATGACTATGGTTAGCTGAATTTATATTTTAAAATATTAGTAAAAAATTCTGAATAACCCACAGCGGCTCGACAATAAAAGGATTTGCTAATCTTCTTTCGAATAACAATTTATTTTAAGCGCTCCAGATAAATAACTTAATTCGACTTATAAATAAGCAATTTAATATCAGCTATTGTAGTTAATTTCTTGCTTGATGTTTTTCCCATCTACCCAACACTAATGATACGTTTTCAAAACATTGAATAAAAAGTAATGGTTATAATAAACTTAAGTATATATCATAATCTAGCGTAGACATTTCCGTGTCATTTCTTTCATTAACAGCGCGCTAAACTGCTTCATTACGGTCCTATAACCTGTCGTGAAATAAATTGGCCATCTAATTAGTTCACACGCTGGATCAATAAATTACGTATCGTAATAGTTAATTGATCTAATTCCAACGCGGCAATAAATTTCACCACATTTCCACTTTAAACGTAAATTTGTTTATAATCGTTTTCCATGCATTATTAATAGACCTACTATTTTCTTTTATGGACAGTTGTGAGTTAACGAGAACGACACTGTTGTATAAACGGTATCCTTAAACCTGTAATTTTTTATATCTAATCTCGTCATTTTATTAATACCTTCTCTTCCTATTATAAGAGATCGTAAAAATGAAAGCAATTTTTCCTTTGGGAATAGCAATCCTGTTCAGTTCAACAAATCGATAGCTATTTTGAAAGCAGTGGACTTCCCGTGGAATATGAAAGGTGGCAATCACTACAAATTTTTTAAAAAATCTATAACATATTTACCAAATTAACTACTCGTTACCATATTTAGGAAGTGGGTAGATAACAGTATAAAACGAAATTAAATATTTGCCAGCTCTTCGTAAACTGTGTAAACTCCACCGAAGGATATCGGTAGTAAATTCCATCGTAAATTCCAAAATACTCTCAACACGCCAATTTTTTTCATCTTTGAACTTAGAACTTAATTAAAAATGACGCAATGGTAAAGTAGCAGCAAAAATGCAGTCGAACAAATGCTAATCAAGAGATAGGACAATAGATATTTACATAAATCAGGAGAATGGCACATTACTGGCGTCAAAATTTTATTTGTAAACATCCTGTATTATGTGTAATTCCTCCGTTAGATGTCGCCCCCATCCTTTGAAATTAAATCCCTTCTTATTTCTCCACGTGCTTCTCCTTGTCCCTATAAAAGTGTGATGTGAAGTGTTAAAGACTTCGGGGATCAAGCATATTCGGCGACTGAATTCCTGCACCTCTTACCGAATAGAAGACTCTTATCACTATAAACCAGCACCACATTCCATACCCAAGCATTTCATCCCAGATTAGAATCCCATAATTCCTTTTACGTTAGTTCCGTTTTGCTTTCATTCCCAGAGAGCTTTCCTTTTATTTCATTTTTATTCCTCAGACCTGTTAATTTAGTAGGTAGTTTTATTTTGCGGTCTTACTCACCTGAGTAACTGGTGTCGTTAATCCTTGTAGGGTTAAAATCCTGCGGGCGTTATGCTTCCTGATACAGCACTGGTATCTTGCGTTCGTGCATTCGGTCGATAGACCTTATTATTTTGAGAACCAGAGGGACAATATTCTATTCCGCTTAGGGTTATATGCACTAGTGTCGGGGTCCTTCGATCTTTGGCCAGCCGGCTGGAGTTACCTGAAGGCAGAGTCCGATTAGGCTTACAACACATTTATTAATTTCTGAGTCAAGTAATGTCTTTTATTGACGAGTTTTGTATTATATTTTTCTGTCTTTTTTAGTATAAAGTATTGAACTCTTTATTAATATTAATGTGTCAGTTTTGACAGAAATCTGGCGAAGGGGCAGAAGGTAGGAAAAGTGGTCAGCTAAAAATTGTTACTGCCACTTTCACGGAAACCAAAATTTGCTGACATAAAGTAGGCGTCAAAATAAAGGTTTCATGACGATTTCGGAAAAAGGACTTGATGTATAAGTTAGGACTTGCAGCGATAATCCAAGAACCCGAAAAGTAATACGACTAAACCACTACCCCAAAACGAATTCTATAAAATGTATAAAGTGATCGAAAAATGACTTCTCTCAGACCGGCCGAGTGATGAATTTCTTATATATATTTTTGTACGAGCAATTTCTAGGGCAAATGTGAATTAACAAACGAAATTGGTGCAAGTCGCGATGGGGGCATGAATTATAATAAATAGAGATCTTTTGATCTTTAAAGGAATTAGCTCTAAACCTTGGTAACAGACATAAATAGTTATTTATGGCATAAGAGGGTTATGTTAGAGATTACCTACGAAATAGTTAACCTACGGGCTTGCCGAGAAGAATTATACCTCGATTATACCTTTGTTTTAGTACGGTGTTAATACCGCATACGTATGGTCCTTCGATTAGTTTGTAGGAAATGTTTCAGCATTAACTTATCGTTACATAGTTTCTAATAACACACCGTCTACTGAATCGTTTTTAATCTAATGGCAAAAATCTCGGCAACAATTCATATTTCATAATAATAGAAAGCATAAGCAACATTATCAGCAATGCATCAACAGATCGGAAAGCTAATCCGCTTCTGCTCGTAACGAAATCGCTTTATTTATTTCCTCCTTATAAGTCCCGAGGGAAATCGATCTCTCCTAAAATTGTACTAAATTGATTTTATTTTCGCATGATGCCCTTTGACGTTTCGTAACGCACTTATCTCCGGGAAGGGTACCCACGTGTATGCGTGAATGTAATTTGTAAGCGTATTGCTGAAGATGGATATTGAATGCCGATGTTAATTGCTATCAGACGGTGCCCCTATTAGCAATACTAATTTATGTTTCCTTCTGCGATTCTCAGATTAATATATAATTCATGTGTAATTTACCTTGAATAAATTAAACGCACAAGGTTTTCAGATTTGCATTTCTCCCAAAACTACGCATCCCCTGTTTTCCGAACAGATATAGAATGACGGTCTGTTAATTTTTCCAATTTCGATTCGGTAGTTTGCTTTCCTTGCATTATATATGAATCCATATAATGCATAATAGCTTAATTTTTAAAGATTTGACATAATCTTCATTTTTAACCAGAACGTTTCACGTTGTCTTTTTCTTACGTTAAGCCTACTACAGGTTCTCGAACTGTGTCATTCTCTGCGATTGCTGCTTAAATTATTTGAAATAACACCGAGCAAAAAATTTTCTAACCGAAACGAGATCTAATTTTCAGTTCAAACGCGCCGAGTTGCCTGATCAAAAAGGTTTTGAAATATTCACCTCCATTAATGAGCCCTGCACTAAAAAAGTTTTTTAAGGAATGAAGTAGAAATCAGGGAAATGTTCTCATAAATGTAAAAACTATTTAAAGAAAATAAATAAGCAAATCACAGATCCCAAATGTACCCCTAATATACATTAGAAAATTTGTGGCTGTTAATTTTAAAATTCATAAACTTCCAAGAGCAAATTCCCATTTTTAGCTCATTTTAAAAAAAATACGTTATTATATTCGTTATAGCTGGCTGTCTGACTGGCGGGCTGTCCGGCTGAGATCTCACAAATTACAATAGCTAAACACTTGATGTGTAGACTTTTGTGGGGGTGTTAAATATTTTTTTTTAACTTTAACGGTAGATTTTACACCCCTAGCGGTTAAGTGAATGCAAATCTTTTTTTATGGTACTAGAAGTCAATAGTTACTTCTAAATACGAATATTAACTAATGTTTTTAAGCTTGATGGGCAGATTTGACCGACTTACGTCGCAACTAAGTAACACCATTTTTTGTGGATACTACAGGCCGATAGTTAAGTTTCAAATTAATTTAGATTTGAAACCTTTCAATATGGGCGTCAAATATGTTTATATATTTTTAGCGTAAGGAGTAGAGCTAAATGTACACCAATTTTTTGGTGGTACCTACTAAAGATCAACCTTTTTATGGACGGAGTCCAATCAACGCGGATTTGATCCCCTTATACGGTTGGTAAGCAAATGATAATCCTTTGGTGGCGGTAAAGGGCATACGGGTGAAGAAATTTGTAGACCTGAAGTGGGTCAAATCCCACTTAGATCGCAGTGGATGCACAATTTCTTTGGGGGATATTAAATATCAATCGTTAACATCTCAATTGATTTTGAATTTGAATCCCTTTTAAACGGGTGGATTTAAAATATCAAATTTTTGTATGGGTGGTTAATAGTTATTTTTTAAACTACAAGAATAGGTTTCACCCTCTCAGAGAACTACTAAGTGAACTCCAATATTTTTGGGGAGTTCTAAAAAAAATAGCGAGTTTGAAACCTTTTTTTTTTGTGCGGGCATTTGTGAATTTGTTTAGCTTCAAACGTGGATTAGTTCCACCTCCTTTACGAAAAGGTAATTGAATGCCAGATTTTATTGCTCTAGATATCAATTGATATCTTCTAAAAAGAACTGGAATTTGAAACCTCCCTTTGGGAGAGTGTTAAGGGCGAATTTTACACCCTTAAAGGGCAGTTCAGTGATTGCCAATTTTTTTGGTCATCCCATTGAATAGATGATAGTAAAAATCAATCGTTCAATCGTTAACTTCTGAATGGATCTAGAATTTGATTTTCACCCCCTTAGAGAACAACTAACATAAGTGAATTCCAATCTTTTTAGGACTTCTTAAAGGAATTATAACTCGAGATCTTTTTTGTATGAATTTAATTATGTCGATTTCACTCTCATATACGGCCGCTGAGTGAATGGACTTATTTATGCGGAAGATAGTGATTTGTTTAAACTTTAAAGGGCGATATCACCCCCTTAGACAACAATAAATTTAATTACCTATTCTTATTATTACTGCATGTTCACAATAATTCACCACTGTATTTTCGCATGCGTTCGGCACTGCTAACTTACACAAATTCACTTACATTACAGTCCTTAATACAACTACTCCGATAGAATTGTAATCCAAAACCCATAAACTTAGTGCAATTGAGGGTTGTTTAAATACCATTTTCAAGCAACACTTTACATTTTTAAAATCTAAATATCGCGTAGGTTCTACACGCATAGTCACCACCTGAAATTGAGTAGGTATATTTTTTTATTTCATTTGTAACAAAAAAAAAAAGTTCGTAAATTGATCCGGCATCATTATTCGGAAACAAATTGGCTGAAACACAACCGAAAACTGACTTTTATTGAAATTAGATGGAAGCCAGTTTTAATCACATACACTTACATCTTCATTACACTTCCAAATCAGAACGTTTCTATGAGTGCTGTTATCATGGTCTGGTTAGGAGACTCTACAGTATCTCTACTCTCAAAGTTGATTAAAATATTAGCAGAAAGTTATTACGTAATCGAGTTGTAAGGCAAAATTAACCCTTATTTTAACCCGCAATTTGAACGCATTATACATAAAAATACAGTCTGTAGAAAATGCCACTAACAAGAAACAATACCGGGCTTTTTTTTGGAACGAAACGAATCTAATTTAAACGAACTTCCGGATTTGCGATACTTTCCACAGGATCGAGTTACAAAAATTGACGCCACCACCATATTCTCGTTCCGGAAACGAACATTTCCGTGCTAACCTACCCTTGAACGACATTGATATATGGGAAAATCGAAAATGCGATAGAGGAATAATGCGACAATACTCATTAAATACCAAAATTCGAGTTCTTTTAACGTTTAAAGTCGATCCTGGCAAACGGTTTGCAATTACGCTGACAACCGGAAGTTTCTGTTGAAATCATTTCAAAAACTTATGTCTGTAGTGATGTGACGGAAGTAAGTTATTTTGTATTCCCCAAACTAGCTTTCAAGTTTCAACGAAACTCGCTACAATCTATTCTTTTGCTAAATGACGTTTCCGTAGGCGAACTATAACCCATATTTTACATGTGCGTTAATTATTAAAACTTGTATCATGGCACGAGCTACTGTATACTATTAAATACCGAATTTAGCTTAAGTGACACAGAAAACTCGGCGACGTGAACGTATAACTTCCTCATCTCATTTCGCTTTCTTATTTTTGATGCATACAACAAGCCTTGCATTTTTATTTCCAAATTTGTCTTCTTTTTCAACTCGCCGTTTTTAAAGGAAATGATTTCCAAATTTATGTATAACAGGAAACCGTGTTTATTTCTGTTCCAATTTCATATAATTAATCGTGGTGTAGTATTAGAGATACATGGATTTCGTTTTATATTATATTGTGACGGTAATTAGACATATACCTATTGTCCAAGGGATACTCATATTTTTCCATCTCTTCAAATTACCCCGATTTTCCGGTTTCTTTAGTTCTCCCAAATGGATTCTACAATGTGTACTACTAAGTCATCAGCTTCTTCAGAATGTTCGCCTTCTTCAACTCTTTCAATATATTTGAAATTCGAGTTCTTCGTGATTCTCCAATTCTTCACCTCTCGATAGTTAGACTTCTTCCAATTCTTGATTTTCTTCATATCATTTATTGCATTTTCTACTTTATTTAAATTCTTCGGGGTTTTCAAACTTATAAGTATCGTCACATAAGTTACTTAGGATTATTCAATTTTTTCATGTTCACCACATTCTTCTTTGTTTATCGAATTCAAATTCTTCCGTTTTTCCGCATTTTTCAAATCTCTCCGACCCTTCAAATTCAACCGACGCTTGAAATTTTCATGTTTGCTACATTTTTATGATTGTTTCTTCCGTGTCATCGAATTATGGCCATTTTCCAAATACTTCAAAATTTTTACTATCCAAAAGGTCTTTCCGATTCTCAGATTTCTAAAAATATTTACATGCCTAAGCATTATTAAATTCTTGTGATTCTTCCTTTTCTGCGAATTCTTTCTGGTTTCATCGGGTCAATACTTGCTTCGAATTCGTTGAATACTTTTGTTCCGTGCCTTCAACTATACTGTCGTTTTTTTTTCCAAAATCTTATTTTGGCCTTGAGTCCGTCGTCGGTTGTTTCGAATTCTTGACACCCATCAGGTTTTTCCTTTTTTGAAATGTTTCCTTTCAATTCTTGGGATTCAAATTATTCAACATGTATTAGACTCTATAGAGATCTGTAGAAGGCGAGCGGTTCCCTTTTGCAATTCCTCAGCTTCTCCTTTCAGCGACAAGCTTATGGTATAAGTGTTGTCTATATTCCGTGTTGTTGTTTCTTGATATCCTTCTTCGCATTGGTTATCTCCCTGTTATAGCGCTGCGTCTTAGGTTTGCACTTCGCTGCTTACGTTCAGGTTCTTCAGGTTACTCCAATTTTTGAAATTATTGTATTTAAAAATGAGGAATAAGGATGAAGCCCTCGTGCTCAGAAAAAATATACAATATCCAGGAAAAAGGGTAAGTCTGAATCATATATCCCCTTACAATAGCGACCGCAATAATGTGCATATCGTGTACCAAATACTTTAATTCTTCCAATGATGTCCTTCTGTTCCAAATGACTGCATGAGTAAATAGACGTTTTTGCTAAAACTAAACTGAAATTTAAAATTATAATATAAACGAAAATTTTGGTGCGTGTTTTATAGCGTAAATGCGTGCACACTTTAAAGTTTTAAGTGCGTACAAATCTTCGCATTAATAAGCAAATGGAAGCAAACTTAAAAATCAAGACGATGTAATTAAGCTTCAAAGTAGGGAAACTCTTTAAGCTTCACGGTCAAAGATGAATATTAAACACTCAACTAAAGGAAAGGTGCGCGTAAGCGCAAAGTTTAAATGGAAAAACAAACTCTTTATTGCCCACCTTAAATACCTAATAAACGCCTATACAGCAGCTTTATGGCGATTAAAAACGATCGAACTTTTAATGTGAAATTAATTAAGTAAACGATTGGTTTTTGCTTTTAATCCACTTGTGGACAGCTGAATTGCTATGGGCTGCTGCTCTACGGAATGTAACATTTCGTGGATGTAATGGTCGAATGAATTTATACTGTTATTGATCTTGAAATTAGAACCACAAAGTGTAAGTAACCGCTTCACCTGAACGCCATCGCTCGACTTCACGATGTTCAAGGTATGACCATTTTTGGTTCAATACGACATGGCATCCCTATAAATTACACTTAAAAGGTCTCAACGTGTAAACAGAATTTCTCAATTATGCGTAACGACAATGTGATGTAACGCTCCACCGTATAATGTATTGATTGTGCCATAAACCGGCCATTATATGAATGGAAATGGTAGCGTAAATTGAATTTAATCCAGCAGTTTGTAGTTAATGAGGTATACTTATTTGTAATTTCTACACTTGAAGTCTCCTTGTAAGGGAAGAACTCAATCAAAGCGAAATAATGCTTTGAAGTGTGTACATTTTATTTAATACACTGTCTTCTATATAAAATTGGAATTTGTGTTAAATACCTACGCATCATAAAGTTAGGATTACCTACGTCTATCAAAACGAATTTTAGCTCTAAGAAAACTATTTTGGATGGGGAAATGTCTTTAGCTAAACCTTCGAAGTGGCCAACCCATTAAATTTTCTCGCATTTAGGGGATACCCAGTGCCACTCGCGATGCGTCAAGTGACTTTCTCATGGCAAGGTCTCTGAACACCCCCACAGTTTCTAGGGTAATTTCAAAGATATTCTATAAGAGTTGTTGTATCGTTAGGGTTGTAAATCCTAATGATCACCCAATCACACTTACACAATGTAAATTCGGTCTTGGATTATCTTATATCTCAAACCCGGTACGTTACCGATAGTTCGACGATTGTTAACTGATAATAATATCGATTAAAAGGTTTTTCTTTCGGCCTTAGGTGGTGTTGAAGTGAAGGTTTGTAAGGTTAGTAGGCTCAAAAGTCAGACTTCGTTTAGTATTTTTATTTGGTAATCCAAATATTTCGGACGCACTTTGCTGTCCTTCCTCAGTGGGACCACTGGGAAAATGTTAACGATTAGCAAAATAAAATCAAACAAAAAGACATGCTTCCAATTGTGTGCACTAAACACGTCGTAAACAAAATGGTGGTTGCCTTCATTTCTTGGTGAACAATTACATCGAAAAAATTGTTTTTCGCGTATTTCTTCAATTGGATGTCGTCCCAGAACTGGGAAACTCACGTCTTTTTAAAATTCCAGCATTTGTTGGAACGTTCCTCACCCAACTCGGTTCGTGTGTTCTGGAAAATTTTATGAAACTTATCCAGAACACACGAACCGAGCCGATCAAATCTCATTTGCGGTCTACGGAAGTCTGGGTGCGTGTGACTATGGTAGTGAAGGTATTTCTTGGAAACCTCGCCCTCCAGGTATCGTGGCGAATGAGGGTGCATTTGCTCCCATCGCTGCCCCATTGCCCGTTGTCCCTTGGCTTGTCTCCATTTGGCATGTCCCCATTTGGCATATTCAAACAGATGATTTTTCAGGAAACTGACATTGCATAACCCTAGGCATAACCTCTGGTTTCGTGGAAGGATTCCAAGAAAACTAGGTAAAATTATCCAAACTAAATACAAAATTAACAGGTTGGATGAAAATTAATATAGAACGAAACGGAAAGCTCTCTGGTTGATGGAAAACAAACCGAAAAGTAATTTTGAGTTTGGTCAGGAATAAATGGAATGATCAATTAATATTAGTTGTGATAGAATAATCAGAACAAGTCTTGGTCTCTAGTCGGTAAGTGATCTGTGAAAAGTTGATTGGTGAATTACAAAATCTAGCTTTTATAGGGACAAGAAACAAGTAGGGGATTATGAAGAGGTTTAATTTCAAAGGATGGGGACAACAACAGGAGACATCTAACGGAAGAATTTTACTACACATAATACAGGGTGTTTACAAATAAAATTTATTAATTATATATTTATTTATTAAGCAGCGGATTATTGATACTGACTTTGCTGTGCCTTTGAGAACAGAAAAAGTAACGGACGTATATAGATACATTGATCGTGTTCTTATTTCACTAGATTCTGAAAAACATGAAATATTAGATAATCTGACGACCATAAAAAAATGCTTATCTTGTATTTGTAGAAGAAAATCTTGAATATCCGTGGAGGCAGGCATTTTCTCAAGATTTAACACAGAGTTGATTAGAATCTTTTTAACTATCGTTAAGATTTGGTAATAGAACATATTATACACATATTATCACTTTACCTATAGGCGTAAATATATAAAAAAAAGTTTCCAAATACAAAATCTTCCTAAAGCACACTGATATGGAGGACCTTTAGACTTATCAGAACCGTTTCACTTGTTAATGGGGACAGTTTTGTGAGAAAACATGTTTTGCTCCTTTATGTTTGATTCAGATTGTTTTAGTATACCAAACATTTTTACTAGAGAAACTCTACGTTTACAAGGAAAATATAAAAATCTGGGTTACTTCCTTAATAACGCAGGATAATTTTTATGTTCGTGAATAGCAAGCATAATCCCCAATTTTGATGGAAGATTTATATGGCATTTATTAGTTATGATAAACTTAGGGCACAAATTAGTAGATACAGAATTTTGGACTCGTAAACTTATATCTCGGCACAATATTTATTTCCGTCAGTTTATTGACATCCTAAAATAAATTAATCGTAAAACAGGTTTAATATGAAACGAAACAAAACAGGGAATCCGTTTCATATCATGAAATTTTTATTGCCAGTAAACGTCCGGCGATACTTTTTTTCCAATACGTATTTCGGCTCATTAAAAACTGTTACAGCTATTGTCAGATGCCAGGATGTAATAAATGATCCCGAATTTATCTGCTCCTAGGTACTCACAAACCGTTACCTTTTCGATATCCTGCGTAGGTACTTATCAACAGGAAGTAGATATAAGAAGAAGAATTTCAGAGTTATTAAGAACTTGGTTTAATTTTACATAAAGTATCAGGCGGTGTAGACTGAATAGTAATGTGACAAAATTGTAATGGAATTAAATAGTTCACTTGAAAATATAGCCCTTTGCGATTTATCGCATTGTCTGGAAAATTTCCCATTCATTGAATTCATACAATGA
>NW_022170596.1:22619858-22634474 GCF_008802855.1 Photinus pyralis | reverse complement strand
AGACCATCAATAATTGTGATACCATTACGGAATGCGAACCATCGCTTCATCAACTCCTGTACATTCTTTTTGTGATCTGGCCAACCGTTCTCAACATACTCGACTAACAGTTGACATTCACGATTCTGACTTTGGGCGTTTTTAATTTCCTCGAGTCTGGATGGAGTTGTTGGGAATCCCGAAGAAACCACCTTGATATGAGCTTCGACTTTTGCAGTGAAATCATCCTCCGAATCAGGAAGAGGTGCTCGGCTCAAAGTATCTGCTGTAAACATTTCTTTTCCTGGAATGTGCTCAATGGTGTAATCGAATTTCATTAGCCTCATTTTAAATCGTTGAATTCGTATAGGTATGCTATCCAGGTCTTTACTGCCTAATAATGGAAACAGAGGTTATGAGAGATGTTATGCATCTCATGCGAGGACACCAGCGATCAATCTACCCCTCCACCTAAAAGACATTGAACTTCAGACCAAACCCAAAATCGAGTATGAAGTAGTTTTCAAGAAGTATGAGGCCAAATCGTCATGATACAGCCGCCTCGAGAGCTGATGAACTCGCAATTAAGTCTATGAACACGCCTAAAGCATGCAAGCACAACGGAAGGTCGGGAATTGTCTTACATAATCACACTACCGGGTATTAACTGACATCATTCAATTCTAAACGTGGTCAGGACCCGGATAAAGGGCTGTTCCCTTTTCCAAAACTCTATAAAGAGTTAATGTCCATCCTATATTAATAGAGATAATTTACAAAAAAAATAAGTATTAAGCTTCTTTCAGAGCGATATTAGAATTGTTGCGACGAGTCACTATGATGCAGGACTGCGCAACAATTACTAAATGATTTTTACACCATGGTAAACCAATAATAATTACTTGAATGATTTTTCATTACAAATATCATTTTGGGTCCCTGTATAATTATGCAAAAGACACGATACTGGTTGCTAAGCATCTGCGACATATATAAAATATATATATATATATATATATAATATAATATATATATGTATATTATATATATAATATATAATATATATATATATATATATATATATATATATCTGTGATATTTCGTCTGGCAGGCAGGACGAAATTTTGGGATTCTTAACTAGAATGGACAAGGGCGGTTTCCATGTAATTAATTTTTTTTAATTTAAATTTTTGTTTTATATCGTTCGTTAAGTACATCAACAGAAATTATTGTTACGAAAAAGAGGTCAAGGTTTGTATTGTTTACATTTTAATCTCATCTTTAATTTTATTTAACGTAGATTTCTGAGAAATTTGTATCGCTTTTATTCTGTTATCATTGTAAACGCTTAATTTAATTGACAGGTGGATGTTATTTATCGCCTTTTCATTGTATTTAAAAGATAGAAAATTCTATTTTTCCTAGTATTTTAATTTTGTGTTATCTCTTAATGTCGGTTAAAAATTGATTAAAAATAATTTCTACCTCTAGTTTAACTTAGTTAGGAGGGATATTTTCTGTTGGCAACTGCTTATCATTGGCTAGTTTAATTTGTAATTTTGGAAGAAGGGTTTCCACCTTAAATAGAACGGACTGAGAAGAGGAAAGGCTTTTTGCCAGAATCACCGCAGAACTACGTTTCTTTGAAGTTTTGATTCGCTTTTTGCCAGAATCAACGCAGAACTACGTTTCTTTGTTTGGAAATTTGAAATCAGCGTCTTGCGAGTTAAGAGCAGATCCATATTTTGTTGAAGTTTAAAGTTTGTTTTGGGAGTTTGGAAGTTTTTATCGTCAGTTTGTTACCAGTCGGGGCAGTTTTTGAGTTGAGTGAAGTTTGTTTATTTCGCTTCGGCGAGTTACCGCGGTAGTTTGGATTTGTTTAGAGGCCGGCAGTTTTGGAAGTTTGTGGAGTTTCCGTTTTACGGAGTAACAAGCCGAGTTTGCGGCAGCTTTTGGAAGTTTCGACCTTCAGAAAAGTGCGTCACTAAGGTGTGTCGGCGCTGATTTGAGAGTTGTTTTGTGTAAATTTGAATTTTGTTGTTTTTTTTGTGTGTAACGTATTGGGATTAGCAGTTTGGACATGTACCGAATGTAAGTAAGATTAAGTTTTAATTGTAGTTTTTTTCTTCTTTGTAATAATTGTTTGTTTTCCTTGTTGTTTTTTTTATTGTGTAACCATTAAAACTGAAATTTGTAATTCTCACATTAATTTCTGTGGTTGGCTTTCGAACGATTTCATTCCCCTTAATTTACTGTTTTCTTTGGATACTTGCCCAAGGTCCATTTTATTTAATCAAAATTATTTAGATTGATTTGGAATTTAAGGTATTTGGTCTAACCCACTATTTATGAGAAAAGAGTCGAATTCCTCCTCTGTGCTGGGGAGAAGTTTTGTTCCGAGAAGTATAAGGGTTTGAGCTAGCTAGGTTTGTTCATGTGTTGGTACCGGTATACACAGCATTTTTTATTTGGCACCCAACGTGGAGCCACATAGATATATATATATAGTTATATATATATATATATATATATATATATTATGAAACGTGAAATTCGTTACTGGACACATTTTGTTTGTTTGGAGACGCTGGCTCTTGCTATTTTAACCATATTTGCATCTATCTAATGCATATTTGATGGCACTTCTATGGTCTCATTAAACATTTCTTAATAAAAAATGGCACGTTTGCACATAGAGGTTCATACTTTGATTACTTACACGATAAGAACATTAGTGTACAAAACAAATACTCAATCTTCCATAGTAGTTTTTACGATGCATTCTTAATAGCCTTCCCTCAACGTAAGCTACAAACTAGAAAATGCGATTCGGGCGTTAAATGGTTCACAAATGAAATCAGGCTCCTTAGAGAAAAATTTCATTTTTATACGGACTGCTATAATATGCATAAAACCGATCGGCACAAAAATCTACGCAATTCTTGTCGAATACAGTACAGGAATGCTATTAAGAAGGCAAAAATCTATGCAAGTGATCAGATAATAAAAAAATCAACAAACCACTGCAAAACTATGTGGACGCTCATAAACGCGCAGAGAAAGACAATCAAAAAGACAATACCATCGAACATTAGTGCAAACAAGCTTAATGAGTACTTTATTAATATGGCAGAAGATAACTTGAAAGAAATTCCCATGAGTAACCTTGATCCTATTGCTATTGCAAACAATAAACTCGAGTATGTTCCCTTCTCCTTAAAAGAAGTATCGCCCTGTAAAGTAAGAGATGCGATTCTCTCTATAAGAAAAAGCCCAAGTAAAGACTTTTATGGATTCTCATCGGTCATTATTAAAAATAATATCGACCAGTTAATCACCCCAATAACTAAATTAATTAACCTTTCCATAACGTCGGGATGTTTCCCCCGAGAGTTGAAAGTAGCATTAGTTATTCCCGTTTTTAAATCAGGAGATGCTCAAGATCACAGAAACTACAGGCCAATATCAATGCTACCTATTTTTTCAAAAATTTTTGAAAAAATAGTTCATAGTCAAATAGCAGATCACTTTGAATTTAACAATATACTAGATAATGACCAATACGGGTTCAGGAAAGGACGAAGCACAATCCAAGCTTTGAATAAATTTGTAAATAACACCCTTGCTTGTTTTGAAGAAGGTCTCTATTCACTCGCAATATTTTTAGACCTATCAAAAGCATTTGATAGTGTCTCGCATAATATATTACTTAGTAAACTGGAACGGATTTACAATTTCGACCACAACAGTTTAAAACTCATTGAATCATATCTTTCGGATAGATCTCAATATGTTATAAATGAAAATATCATGTCCGATAAGTTACATACCAAACGAGGGGTTCCTCAGGGATCCATATTAGGACCATTGCTCTTTTTAATTTACTTTAACGATTTTCCCCAATATATGAAACCACATGCCGACTGCATTCTGTATGCAGATGACTCCAATATTTTCTCAAAACGGGAAAATTTGGATGAAGTTTTAGCGACCAAAGAAGAACTAACATCTCTGGCCTCTACATGGTGTATAGCCAATGACCTGATCCTAAATAAAGGAAAAACAGAAGTGTTACTAACTACGTTAAGGCATCACACCTTTGATAACCCTAGTTTTGTAAAATTTTTAGGGCTAGTCATTGATGAAAAGCTAAGTCTGGCGGCACATACTAATAGTATATGTAAAAAAATCAGTACCAACATATATGTTTTACGAAGACTGACCGACAATGTGTCAAAGTCAATCTTATTAACAGCATATTATTCGCTGATACACACGTTAATAAACTACAGCTTATTAATATGGGGTAACTGCGCCACAGCCAAAGATGTCTTCGCCCTGCAGAGAAGAGCGATACGTATAGTTGACTCATTAGGTTATCAGGAAGAATGCAGAGACTCCTTTAGACAACTGCAAATACTAACCCTGCCGAGCATGTATATACTAGAATGCATACTGTATGCCAGAATTAATACAGATAATTTTAAAACCCATGCAGACATACATTGTCATGATACCAGAAACAAACACAATATTAGGGCAGCTCACGCTCGACTATCTAAGACGCAATGTAATCACCAGTTCCAAGCTAAAAAATTCTTTAACCTTCTACCAAAGAGTATCCAATCATATGATACAAAAAAACTAAAAGTAACTCTTAAACGATACCTAACATTAAAAGCATATTTTTCCACACAAGAATTTGTAAGTGAAGGCTTTAGAGAATCAGAGTGATTGTAAATTTAAATTGACTATTGTATTAAGTAAATAAATATAAGTACATTACATATGTTATTTAACTAGATAAAACTTGACGAATGTAAGCGCTACTGTGCAAAACATGAAAAATATATTATTATTATTATTATTATTATTATAGATGGATAACTATCGATATTTCGTTTCGTCATTGTTTTCATGGCTATGTAGATTTACATAAAAATGTTCTCTCGTATATTAGACATTTCCGTAAGTATATATTTTTGACACTTTTGGAGTACTTTGGATTTATTTAATCTGTTGGTGCCGACAGTTATGAATCAAACGTAATGTACAGATTTCCTGTAGGTATACAGTACGATATTGCATAAAATGGATTAATAGCTTGACGATATTTTCACTCCCTTTACAAGTGTAATACTGAAGGGTCAACTAATTATCAAGATTATGACGGTAAAATTTCGCACAGAAGAGATTTTAATTTGGATTAAAAGAATTTGTGGTGGAAATTTTGTTTGAATTATCGTGTTATGTAAATTGAAAAAAAATATTTTGTTTTTTTTTAGCCACGAGGCGGTAAAATTAATTAGCATTTACAATGGCCCGGCCATTGGGAAGAATAATCGAATGTCAAGCGGTCGGCTCTTATATACTAATACGCCCGCAATTTTTTATTTTCGTATAAACAAAACTTGGCATTTTCGAAGCTATTAAAATGCGGACGACAGCTAACAAAGTGCAATTAGCATCCAACTATTTTTGGGGTGGTAAAAATTGGGTGCTAGGACAAAATCGTTAAATCCTTTCCAGTAGCGAATTCCGTTTACCTATTATAGCTTTGAGATACATTGATTGCAATAAATTGAACGGGCAGATGGAAGCATTGCCACATCAATTCAAATAACGTAACATGCAAATATATGCCTCATTTCAACCCAGTTAACAGCATGTTGCTATCCACTGTGGGGCTGTTGAGGTTTTTTTCCTATCGAATTCTACCGATGAAAGGTCGCTTAGGAAAGCCACTCGATCGATCAGAGGATCTCAAAACCGTTCCCATCCTCTGATCACATTATAATGAAACATCCCATTTTTAGCAAAATGGACTTCAAGATATCTAACGTTGAAATTAAGGTAATGTAATCCTTTTCGTTTTTATACAAATTAGAATCGGCTCTATTTAAGAAATTGCGTTAAATTTTATTGAAAGTAATCAGAACAATTCTTAAAGGATTCGATTTTTTTTTAGAGCAAAATTGTACCGTATTAAAATAAACTGCACCAATATATACAACGGTTGACGAATATTGACCAAAATTTAATCAATTTGTCCCTTGACCATTGTCTACCTATTGCTAAAAACATAATTGGAAAATTCGAAACCGCTAGTGAGTTATGGTGTCCACAGGGGGACGTACAGACGGATGGACGACCAGAAGATTTTGTAAATCGCTATATCTACTTCTAAATGAATAGCACTGTATATAATATAATATAATATAATCAAATTTTTCTTTATTTTTTTGTTTGTTATTAATTAACTTCCTCTCTTCTTGATCTATAAATTATTATTGTCATTCATTGCAAATGGCACGCCACTAATCAAATAAACACTCAATTAATTAAAATAAATTAAATTTTGTACTCAGGACGTATTCTTTCTTTAATCAAAAATTATTATTAAGTATTAGGATTAAGTGGAAGAGCAGGTTATGAAACTTCCTTTTCATAAATCTTCACCCTTCGCTCTATTGAAGGTGACTCTGGTGGTAGTTTTTTATTTTCCATTTAATAGTAATGAATTTTGTTTATTAGTATGTAGATGTACAGTGTTATCATTCAGTAAATGGCCATTATTGTGATTCACTTACACGATAAATTAAATTTATTACGGTCCTTAAATAGATTGATTTATAACAGTTAATAATGATTATGTATCATTGACTTGTAACTCACATTTATGACACGTAAATTTATAACACGAGCGTGGATTTTACTATTAATCACTGCGGCGTCGATGTTAAAGCTAAGAATAAACACAATTTGCATATGTTGCAAACAAACAGCTTCTAAAGAAGTCTCGAATCAATGGGCCGTATGAATAAAAGTAAGCAAATGCTTATACTTGCAAAATTCAAAGTAAATACTCGTAAGTGCTCCTTCGCACTGGTCGACTTAGCAGCGCTTCTAAGCAGAAGGACAGGACGCAGTGCAGCGCTGCTAAACCATGATAAACAGAAAGGTGTAGTTACGGGTATTTACTTTGAATTTTGCAAGTATAAGCATTTGCTTACTTTTATTCATACGGCCCATTATATCATATTTCATGTAGAGAATCAGTCACAGCCGGTTTCATTACTATCGCTCTAGAAAATTCGCTATAAAATAACAATCGGTCTCAGATTCTGTAATGTCATAGCTACAATACTATTCCTTTAATAATTTTTCATAAGTATAATAGAAATACACTAAAATTAAAGCGGACGTGTTCACCAATCCTTATGTTTCTAGCTAACACTTTGATGCGTCGCATACGCGTAATCCCCATTGAAATAGAATGCAATTCACTCCACTGTTATACCTATAGTTACGTGGGTGCAACGTTGCATGATTGGGACTATTGGGAGTAACGAAAAAGATTAATAATATTGCTTAATATCTGATCGATAGGTAAAATCTGTATTGCCGCGTATATAGTCGTGGCTGCGTTGTCTGTAAATAAATAATTTATTTTAGATAAAACTGTACAAGGCAACAATGACACATTTCATTATTACATGAGCTTTATTTGTATAGAGAGCATATAACGATGTCATTTGCGACTCAATTACCTATTAATGTAATAGTTTGTCCATTCAGACTTGATTTGAACTTTACATTTAAAATTCACGTTATTGCTTTTTATTACTGGCGCCTAATTTCTAAAATGGCTCATATTTATAAATTATTATTGATCCATCTGCATATATTTATTGTACCAGTTCTCCCTAATTGCTACTGATGTTCAACGAGAGGTAAGTTGAAAGACTTCACCGCTGCAAGAATAACAAAATATTGTAACATACATTTAACTACGCAATTTATTTATTGACAATTAATTAACAATGAATGTATAAGTCTTGAAATGGATTAATTTATAACAGTAATTATTATTTACTACACACTTATAAGACGAGAGGGAGCTCGACGTTGATGCTGGAACTATCTGAAGCGCAATTCGATTTGCTTATATAGCAAACGCCCATTTTTCTCGAAAATTCTCGAACGCTTCCGAACGCTCCCGGATGGAGTTCTACAATTAACGCAATAATTTCCAAGATACTGATCAGAGCACAACAAACGACACACTGATTAAGGTCGCTTATGGTCTATACGATTATGCGTAATGTCGTATAAGGTACTGAGCTCGGTAACGCCGTACGTGAGAACGCATGTATTTAAAAACATGAAATCTTTTTTGCGATGCTTTGCAGCGCGGCATCGCGTCGCGTCGCCGAGCTGAGTGAGAATCGACTTTAACTCTGATTCTTTGTAACAATTCGTGTTACATAATCCAAAAGTTTCGCTTATCAAAATAGTGTAAGTCAATATTTGCAAGTTGGCACTTCATGGTATCATGGACATTGAATTACTCGGTTATATGTGTCTTCTCAACAAAATATGATATTGATACCTTTTTGTCAAAATTCACGTTGTAATATATCAAATTCAATCGACCGACCTTGCAAGCGTAATTATTGAGAATATGATTTTCTTATGAAGCTTTTCAGTTTGAAAGCTTTCGCTTCTAACCAAAAAAGCTTTCCAACTCACACAAAACAATAAATTAGGATTAGAATTTCATTACTTATTATAAATTGTATCCGCTTGTTTACGAGGCATTCAACATATATTTGCGCAGCTCATGTGGCGTTGATCTTATTTCTGTGGAAACAAAAAGTTTATCAATTTTGTATTTGTAAACGCTACTCGTGCATCATAAAATAAATGCAAAAATGGTTTTTGGTTGCTATAAAGGTAAAATCATAATTCAGTCGAGCTAATAATTTTTGTAAATAGATTTTCATGCTCAATAAGCTCATAAATAACGAAAAAATCTTACATATGTAAAGCAGCCACTATAGCGTACAATGATCCAGAAAGGTTCGTCCGATAAAGGTCGCCTTCGCTTTCTTTCTCCCCAGAAGGGCCCATTTGTACTCGATGTGAATATGAATATACACGGAATTCGTGGAATGGCAATAATACTGCTAGCGTTTTGGTGTATTTTGTTTATTTTATTTTATTTTGCCTTTATTTTTGAGTGAGTGGGGTTTTAGCCAAGGCTACTCTACCAACCCAACCCACTATACATTTACAAAAATATCCATGCCCGAACCCGGATTCGAACCAGGGACCCTTAGCACCACAGTCCAGCTGTAACTGAACTGCACCACACGGCCGGTTCCCAGAAGAAAGTTGTTACTCGCCCATTTGACAGTCAGAACGTGTCAGAATTTTCGTCTTCTCCTAGATTTGAAATCATTTTGGAACGCTTGCTGTAACGGGATTTCCCTGTATAGAAATCTTAATTGATCAAATTGCGTAAGCTATATTTATGTATGCATGTAACCTTGGGACGTACGCGTATTTCTATTGTAGCATTGGAAGGAAGTTGAGATTTGTTTCATTTACTTTGATCCGAATTGGGATATTATTTAACCGTGAGAAAGCTAAAAAGAAATTAACAATGTAAAGTCATATTTCGCGGTTAGAAAAGCAAATTCATTTCACATGTAAATAAATAGGATCAAAAAACTGCTTTACGTATGTATATTCAGGATCAGGTAATTGAATGAGTCACTATAATGAAATATCCGCAAGGAGAGTGTTTAAAACGTCTATTCGATCCGAAGAACTTTTAGATGTTTCGTCTTAGTAAGATAGGCGGAACTTTATTACAATAGATACTAAGAGAGAGGGTATAAAAACAAGTACATTCATCATCCCCGAAAGTTAAGTGTATTTCCACGTGCAGCTTAGACGCGGAACATGCGCTAGTTTGTTTCACGCATCCAAACCGTGCGTTACCAAACGAATCGTCTTCTTGGCGATATTTAGAAGACCGAAAATTACATTGAAAACCAAGTATCATCTCCATATAGCCCGTAGCACCGCCCAGACGAGTTTTCAACAGTACGAGGTATTCGAAAATTTCCACAACAGAAAACAGCGTATCTGTTTCGTGACCGGTCCGTGTAAAGTACAGCTGAGAAGCCAATTTCATGTCCACAGCGAATCAACTATAAGTCATGTAATATACATTGTCCACGGTTCGCGCTCAACTACATCCAAACTCTGGGGGCGGTACCAGAGGACTTCATATCAAAGCATCCACGAAAGCACATCGAGAACTCCTAGTGCATGAACAATCAAGGTATTTATAAACAGTCACCTGTGTCATAATCGCCTCGTTGTAGTAATTAGCGCGTTGTCGAATAATCCGTTGTAGATCAGACTCACTGTAGCTTATTAGTATAAATTTAATGTTTTATGTTGCCTATACAATCTCGACTCATACCCAGACATTGTTAGCTTACTTACGTATTGCCGTTCGCTTTATTGTTATTGTACATAGTATTTGTAAAGATAGAAGTAATTTTCTTTTATCACCTGGGTCATCACATTGAGTTAGTATTTACATACGACTATATCAAAAGTTTGACTATTTCCAACCAATGCCAAGTATGATTTTGCGAGGGAATGTGGTTTAACAAATTACGTTTTCATCAATCGTTTTGCCTCAACCCATTTACTAAAATGTGTTATCTTACAGTAAAGGCGATATCTTAAAGAAAATAAACACCGTTAGCCTTGAATAAAGATATTGAGTTATTATTTATCCTTTATCATTAAGGCCAGAAGAGGGTTATTAACCGACGAGCAGCCGAGGCATATTAATATATTAACCTCACGAGAACCACACCCAATTTTATCAATCAGAAGTTGGAGAAAAGAAGAGTTTGTAACAATCATTTGCAATGCTTTCTTTGTAGCTACCTACCGATTATTATTTTAGCACCATTCACTTGGAGTTACATTCATGTACTGCGAAGTAGAAATATATTTCATGCTAATTTGCGTTTGACTTCTCAATCGAGTTTGTTTGTGTTTCACTTGTTCCTTCTCTAGGATTGGTGACTATTTAGCAGTGCTGGCCTGTTCTTCTATTTTGCGGTCCGCATGCTTACCTTTCTTAGTCTTTCGGTATCAAGAAGATGTAACCACTTATTAGTAAGAACACGTAAAACGGATATTGTAATTAGAATGAATAATTCATAATTCATAAGTATCTGTCATTTTATAATTTAGGTGCCAATAATAGAAAGCAATAATCTGAATTTTAAATTAAAGCTCAAATCAAATTTGAATGGACAATATAACATTAACCGTTAATTGAACCACAAATGATGTTATCGATCGTTACAGGCTCTATTTGCAAATGAAATTCGTACATTGATGAAATGTGCTATTTTTCCCTTATTTCCGTTTGTATAATGGCTATTACTCGGGAGAAAAATGCTACGCTTTTTCTACGAATATTGGCAAAATTTAAATGAAAACAATAGTATAAGTAGCATCGAATTATCGTATGAACAGATTGGGAATGATGTGGTGTAACTATTAGGTATCTAACACAACAGTAGGTAAGACGAAAAATTTTTTAATAAGTTTACAAGAAATTAATATGTTTTTATATAATTTAAAAGTAAAGTCATTGGCGTCATTTAGTTAAACAAAATACCAAGATGTTGAAGTTGACTCCTTACGGCCGATTCACATTATTGGTCACGTCACGGTCCGCGCACGGCACGGTCAATTATTGTAGTGTGTATTTTTTATGAACGTGTTCTGACCGTACCCTGATCAATATGCCTTAAAGAATACACGCTATAACAATTGATTGTACCGTGAACGGACCGTGATCTAACAGTGACGTGACCGATAATGTAAATTGACCTTTAGACTTCTCCCTACTTTTTGCTTTTTGACTGTGACGACAATAATATTGATGAAAATGCAATGCGATTCAATATTGTCAATGCTTTCGGCTAAACCTGGCTATTTTAACGTATTCGGTCACGAGAAATTAGAGAAAGATGCACATCAGCCAATAAGAGAACAGATTACTACTTGACTAAATAGATTAAAATTCAGTTTCTTTATCCCATTTTAATGAGAATCATGTTATCCATCTTCTTTAAACACTAAATTTTGATGACTACCGTCGTACCTTAATTTACACTTTTATAAATTAAGTAGACATTTTGCACAATCATAAATGTTACGTATTCAACGCGGGATGTAATCTCATTGGGGATTCAATTCTTTCTCTTTCAGAAGCCATAACATACAAAATACTGTCGGTTATATGGGTTATTAAAATTTTATTACACATAAAATTGGTATTTATACAGCTTTTTCGTACTAATTCCAACAGAACCGTGTAACTGGATGCTATACACCGACTCAATGTTTACATTATACTGGTTTATGTGTGCGTACAACAATCAATATTTCACCCGAAGAGCACTAAAATAATAGTAAAATTTGCATTTGGGTTTTTTCTTTTTGAATTTTTTGGAGCACCTCTCCGTTTTATGTTAATAAGGGCGTCGATATAGTTCGGTCACGTTGTCACGATATAAAGTTAAGTGCGGAGGGATGCGGTTCATTCAATGCGATGTATAAAGATTAGAATGGCGATAAAAAAAGGGTTGCATTGTCTGCGATGGGCAACGGAGAACGAGCTGGCTGGTTCGAAAAAACGAAATTAAAACTGTGAGGTTACAGAGTGCAACCGTCCTAATTTGTTATTTGAAGATTCCGAGAAAAATTTGCCGAATTCGCCTGATTCAAGTTGGGCGAAACTTGTTAGGAAACAAAAACTTCTTATTTATGTCTAACATCATGTTTTAGTAAAAGAGGGTCGCATTATTTCCTTGAAAGGAGGAAAAATCTTAGATTTCTTTTACTATAAGTAATACTACACGATTAAGAACTTATAAAATGTTTCCGGAGACTTACGTGGAAATAAATTTTAGGATTATTAATACTTTCCTTTCATAGACATTTTTAGTAAAACGAGAAGAAACTTTCTTAAGTGAGTATTAGCGTTATTTGGGAAGTTTAGAGTACTTGTGGGAACTTCTCGTTGCGTCATAAGGATTTAGTATTACTTACTATTCGTAAATTTTAGAAAGAATTCTAAGATCAAAAGCCCACAAGATCAAAAGTGAAAAAGGCCCAATATGCACGGATTCGGTAATGTAACTATTTTCATTCCCCAAAAACAGAAAGAAAAATTACAATGAAATTACTGTTTTTCGTTGAAACTCGAGGGATAGGCACAAAACTGAGTATTCATTTTTCATTCCTAAGGGTATTTCTGCATTGCCTCTATATCGATTGACAGAAAAATTAGGAAATGCCAGAAATGTTCTTGTTGGGGCTTTATCTTACAATTGCATATTTTCTTTTCATTTCAGTAGTGTGTAATGATGCTACCTACTCCATTATCATACTTGGTTGAAGGTTCACTAGATAATAATATAATTTGACGTTTGAATACAGAAGTTTTAGAATTTACGTCGCCGTCGTTTGTGAAGTTAATAAAGTGGTTTACTGATATTCAGTGTTGTGTCAGTCAAGTGTCTCATAATACAATTGAGGTCGAAATAGTAGATTGTATGACAAGTAGGAAAAGTTGCATATTCCTGGACGATGATAGTGATTGTAAGCCGAGGCGTTAGCCGAGGCTTACAACTATCAGAGTCCAGGAATATACTTTTCCTACGTGTTGTACATACTATTTTTTAGTCGATAGCGAATAGTTAAACACCAAAAATACCATTTCAAACTAAATTATTTTCACCAATGGGGGTTTACAGTATAGTTGAATTCCGCAGTTCTAATTTAATAAGCGTGTACCTGAAACCATAAAACATTTTTTTGGACAGTAAAAGTTTATTTAAAAATAGAGGGTGATTAGCAAAAAAATAATGAACATGTGCGGTTTTAAAGGTTTATTCAAAACGATATGATTGTGGCGGGCTCTGTGACGTAATAAGCCCGACCAATCAGCTCCATACAACCATTCTGATGACATAACGACTTGGCAATATTGCAGGAGAATGGCATTTATAACTTGCGTCATCTGTCACAGGCACTTGTCACTTTCGTGCTAGATGCAGTTAAATATCCCTCTCAAAACGTCAAATGTGACAAACGTCAGACCCTCGCGTAAGGTTGCCAGCTCACTTCTACGTGATTGGTTGTAGGTTTGTGACGTATTTAGTCTGAAGCGTTTCTAATTCGGACTAAAAACACAGCTTTTCAATAATTTATTTTGGGTTTATTTTACTCGCAAATAAAAATTGAGGACACACGGGTCTTTTTATTTTTAATGTACTTTGTGGATCAGAAATAAAAAATGAAGGCGGGATGACCCCATTGTCATTTGGTATAATGTCATTGGTCTAGGCTTGTATGCGATAGGTGCGCGGATCGAACCCGAGTGGCGCCTTTTTTTTATTTACAGGATTAAAACATCATGTTTGTTTTCCCAGCATGCATTGTTTGAACGTTACCATGGACATGATGTAAACAAATCGAAAATTTTTTCGTTTGTGTGAATTTATAATAGTAGTTGATGTGCAATATTAATATAAAATGGATATTGACGGTGATTTTGATGAAGATTTATTTTGTGTAACACCACCTGAAGTTTTGGAAGCAGTCAATGAAGCTACTCTAAATCTGTTGCCAACTAAATCGAGAATAAAGTATGAAAACGCTTATCAACGTTTTATGGAATATAGATCAAGTTAAGAGCAGTCGAAAGTCTTCACCAACGAACAAATCGGAGAATTTATGATC